>NC_087161.1:4025000-4037500 GCF_035594125.1 Scylla paramamosain
CATCATCACTCATCTCTACCGTGCTCCTCTTTCTCCCTCATTTTATTGCTTCTCATTGTGTTTTTCCCTCATATACATCTCTGGACAGAGAGAGAGAGAGAAAGAGAGAGAGAGAGAGGTGGGGATGGGGAGTTTGAGAAGGTATCCTAACACTCATCAAACAGTTAATACAAAATAGTCTCTCTCTCTCTCTCTCTCTCTCTCTCTCTCTCTCTCTCTCTCTCTCTCTCTCTCTCTCTCTCTCTCTCTCTCTCTGTCTCTCCTTCAAATGGTATCTACACGGTGACGTCATAACAGTCTGGCTCCCACTTCGTCAACTTGTTTTCCTCCTCACGCCACCTCGCACCTCAATCTTCTTGCTATACGACACTCAACACAGCATCACACACACTAAGTGCACATCAATTTCCTTCTAATTCCATATAAATAACGCTTTTCCCCCAGTGTTATCTGAAAGCACATTATACATCCGAACATTTCATCTCTTCCATTCCCGCTAAACCAGCTTCATGCAGTGTGGCGTTCTGGTTGCGTACGTCCATCACTTTACTCACCATTTATTGATCATGTAAGAAAGTGATGCGAGAATCTAAACTCTGCATGGAAATTAATACAAATAGATAAATATTTCGAAATACTACACGCCGCCAGAAACTGTATCAGGATTGCAAACATGTAATTGAAAACTCATATTGTGTTAAATGACCATAAATGCGAAGGTTGGAAGTGCAGGTAACTGGAGTAAAAATGGGCGAAGTGGACGCGAAAACATTATGTGCAGTGTTGTTTTGTTGTGGCCGTAACGCGAGGCTTCCCCTCATTAAAAGTTAAACAATAGGCGCGAATAAATGAATGAATAAATAAATAAGTAAATAATTAAGACGACACCAACGACATCCGGAACTGCAAAATTAATAATGAAAACAAACAAACTACTTGGCTCGCGCTGGGACACACACACACACACACACACACACACACACACACACACACACACACACACATGCCAAACTTGTGCTAATGTATCAGATAATAATGACAAGCATTCATGAATAGAAAACAGACCAACAAATAGTAATTAGATGGTCATTTTAATATCATGAATAAAAAAGTATATTCGTAAATACAACATTTAATTACTCACACTGTAATTAAATACGTGTTTAAGTTTTTATCTATCGAATGTGCCAGATGGTGCGATGTGGCGCGCGGTGCAGGGTGCAGTGATGCCATGGTACAGTAATGATATGATACAATAATAGCAGTGTTTAATAATGGCAGAATACAGTAACAGTGGTACAATAATGGCAGGGTTTAATAATGGCATGGTATAGCTGTGGTGCAGGGTGCTCCTTTTTGTACCTGATCCTAACCTCATTCCTATACACTAATGATTCACTGGGACAACTGTGCGTCACTCAGGCCTATGCTGGCGTGGCGAGCGGCTGTAACTTTCTCCTCTGGGCACAGGAGATTAAAACACATTTCAGACTTGTACATTACTGAAGTCCTGAGCTGACTCTTGTGTCATCATTACTAACTCCAATATCATAACTCGTACACCACAAGTTTTTCCAAGTGAATTAAACCCACAAACTTTCAGCTAACTAAAATTTTTCATAAGGAAGATGATTTAGTTGGTTTAGCTTACGTTGCGTTGCGTTACGCTATGATATGTTTGTTGTGTTATGTCATGTCAACGCAGGTAAGGTCAGGTAAGGTGAAGTGAGGTAAGGTAAGGTAAGGCTAAGTTAGGTAAGGTTAAGTTCGCTTATGTTAAATTAGACTAGGTTAGGAATGACTTAAGTTACGTTAGGTTTGGTTAGATAAGGTAGGACTGCATTAAGTTAGGTGAGGTTACACTAGGTTAGGTTAGGATTATCAACAGGGGGAATTATCTTAACCAAAAATTTCTTACAACAAGAACCACAACCACATCACCACTATCAACACAACCACAACCACAACCACAACCACAACCACAGGTATCACCAACCCCAACACCACCACAACCTCCGTCACCCACCTACACGCCATGCACATTAGAGAGAGAGAGAGAGAGAGAGAGAGAGAGAGAGAGAGAGAGAGAGAGAGAGAGAGAGAGAGAGAGAGAGAGAGAGAGAGAGAGAGAGAGAGAGAGAGAGAGAGATATGAACTTCCTTTGTGTCATCTAAACTAACTCACTCAGTCCACTACTCACTGACTTATTGAACGACTGACTGACTGACTGATTGACAGAATGAACGAACGAATGAGTGAATGTACTCGTATACAGGACAGACAGCCTGACTGACTGACAATTAATTTAACTCAATTATTGATGACCTAAGTTACTGAACTGAATGCCTAAGTGACTCATTTATTAATCAACTGAGAACATGACAGACTAACTGACCGACTGACTGAACCGACTGTATTCACGTACTGACTAACTGAGTAAAAGACTGACTGATAGCTGAATAGCTGAATGACTGGAATGACTGGCTAAATGACTGACTGCCTGGCTAACTGGTTGACCGAGTGATGACTGATTTATTGATTAACTGGCTGTTTTACATCTCCATTACCTGAAAAGAACTGCTATATAAGTGTGTGTGTGTGTGTGTGTGTGTGTGTGTGTGTGTGTGTGTGTGTGTGTGTAAAGACAGTGATTTACAAAGGACAAAGGTAAAAAGAAGGAAATGAGAAAAAAAAAACAGGAAAGGGAGAAGTGGAAAGAAAAAAAAAACAAGAATACATAGAGAAAGAAAAATTAACAAGAAAAAAAAGGAGTAAAAAGGAAAACGAGAAACACACACACACACACACACACACACACACACACACACACACACACACACACACACACACACACACACACAGAGAGAGAGAGAGAGAGAGAGAGAGAGAGAGAGAGAGAGAGAGAGAGAGAGAGAGAGAGAGAGAGAGAGAGAGAGAGAGAGAGAGAGAGAGAGAGAGAGAGAGAGAATGGAAATGTGTCAACAGATAAGACTTTGTACTGATGCAGTTTTTTTATAACATTTCTGTCCCGCACTCACAGTACTTTCAAAAGGCTCTAATAAGCTACGCGAGTTATTAAAAGTGTTTTTACGATTATAATGACAGATTAATAAGATTTCTACATTATTAACAGGAGGAACACTCTTGAGAACCCGGCTAATCATCTCTGTGGCCTTTGAAAATAGTCGTGGTGAGAAAGTAAAGTGTTTCTGAATAGTATGAATAGTATAGCCTTAGTATGACCAGCCTGCATGTTCGTGTGTGTGACATGACGAGGAGTGACATGAAATTGAAATGATGGGGAAACATGCGTAATTTTTTTTTTCCTTTTTTCCTTTTGTATTAAATTTGTGTGTGTGTGTGTGTGTGTGTGTGTCAATGAGAAATTAAAAGAGAAGAACAACAACAACAATAAAGGTAACAAATCGAAAAATAAGTGATCGAAATGCTGACTCGCGCAAACACCTGGCGCCAGTGGAAGGAAGGGTCGTACAAGATACAGGATGGAACACTGCAAACTGGAGACAAGGTGGATTGGATCGCTGATTGCTGCATCACACAAAGGATTCATGAGCCTCGCCAGAAACTCAGCATAAGAAATGATTACCTCGACAATGAAGCTCATGGTAAGACTCCATGCAAATATCGATGCATCTTTCAGAAATGCTAATTAGAACCGGTATATGTGAAGATAAGAATGTTTTTATTGTTCTATTGACAGGTTAAAAAGAATTATACATTATTAACAAGAAAAACACTCTTGAGGACCTGGATAGTTACCTCCGTGGCCTTTGAAAGTACTCGTAGTGAGACAGCAAAATGTTTCAGAATACGGGCCGTGGTGACAGGGAACTGCACACCAGGATTGGCTACCACTTGTGACTGCTGTGTGTTGACGCTATGGCTTGTCTCCTGCCGAAGCCAAATGCCGATTCTTTCGTAAGGCTGCGCATGAAGACCAGGGCAGAGAGGACAAAGGCACGGTGGGTCAGGTTTTTCCAAGTTGGTCATCAGTCACTGGCTATTTTTATTCTAACATATTTTGCTACCGTTAAAAGTTTGTTAGATTAATTTGTAACTAGTCCTTTCGTAAATGCTGTGGTGTTACAACCATCAGTAATTGAGACTTCACTCAAACTTTGTTCGTGTTTAGTATTATTTACCGTTGCAATTATGTGTTGGGGGTTTTTGGGTTTAGTTGCGTATTTTTAACCATTAGTTTGAAACAGTGCGTCAATCTCCAAGAAATAAATAAAATAAATAAAATAATCAATAAATAATAATCCGGTACTGCTAAAAATAATAATAATAATAAAAAAAAACTTAAAGCTCCAAGTGGGCTGCCTACAAACTGTAATTATTTGCGTGTTTAAGTATGAAGCATGTGTACTTGCTGATGTGTACTGTACTTGCTGTAGGCAGGATGGAGTGTTTCAAAGCTTTGTGTCTCAAAGTGATCCCCTGTCGTGGGTTTCCGCCCATGCCTAGCCAGTACACGGCGGTGCTCCAGGGCTTCCCAAACACCCCCCACCCCCTCCACGCCCTTACAGCTAACTGTTCCTGCAGCTGTAACAGTACATAGTGGTGGTGGTGTCTTTTGTTTGCTTGTTTGTTTGTTTGTTTGTTGTTGTTGTTGTTGTTGTTGTTATATCATCATAATCATGATGATCAGTATTATTATTATTATTATTATTATTATTATTATTATTATTATTATTATTATTATTATTATTATTTGCAGCAACAGCAGCATGAATATTATTACAACTAGTAGTAGTAATAAAAATGATGATGATAATGGTGATGATGACGATAATGATGATGATAACAACAACAACAACAACAACAAGTATTACACACACACAACAGGTATTACTTCATATTCTACTGAACTGGTAAACCCTCACTTTTATTTTCTTAACCCACGCACCCCCTCCCTCCCTCCTTCGGTTCCTTCTCGCCTTTGCCTTCTTTTCTTTGTATGTGACGTAAGACCGGGAGAGAGGGTGAGGGAACGGAATGTCGTTATAAGAGTGAATGGCATAACGCTCATCCTGCACTGTCGTCAGTGAGTAAGTGAGTGAGTGAGTGAGTACAAGGGTCCCGGGTACGCTACAGATACGGTGAGTCCATGGTTTGATTCCCCCTCTGAATTTGTTACCATTACAGTATGGTTGTGTATGTTTACTTGATGTTACGTATGGGTGTGGAGGATTCAGGATCCTTCAAATGTCGTGCTGCTGTGTTGTGTTGTTTTGTTCTTATTAACATGTAAATGTTATCCGATATTTGAAGTCTCGACAGTCGACAGTTACTCCCTGTTTTGTGAACGCGGTCTGACTGACGGACTCTTCGCCTCGCCGCCTTAACTCACATGAAGCTTCACCGCTTGTCCTTGTCCACTAAATCCAGAGTATTTGGGTGTGAAGTTGCTAAAGGGAAGGACTCACTCACCGCCTTGGTTCATTCTGAGCTTCACCAGACTCGTTCGGTCGGTTTAAGGGGAGTCTGGTAGTGCTACACTAAATGAAGATAGAACAAGAAAAGGAGTTCCTGGCGACGTATCAGACGTGTTTTCTGTACAAATATTATTCACTACGTAAATTTGAATATCTATTTGAGTATCTATTTCCAGTAGTTAGACAAACTGTGCAACATCTTTGTCACGACAGAAGCCTTACATCGCGGAAGTTCAAAAAGCATGGTTCATTGGCCCAGAACACCAAGTTCAAACGTGACTGTACGCACACTTTTTTTTTCTTTTTTTATGCAGGACAGACACTGGCCAAGGGCAACAAAAATCTAATAACAAAAGAAAAGCCCACTGAGATGCCAGTCCTAGAAAAGAAGTCCAAAGCGGTAATCAAAAATTGAAGGATAAGTGTCTTGAAACCTCCCCCTTGAAAGAATTTAAGTCATAGGAAGGTGGAAATACAGACGTAGACAGAGTTCCAGAGTTTACGAGAGAAAAGGATGAATGATTGAGAATACTGGTTAATTCTTGCATTAGAGAGGTGGACAAAATAGGGGTGAGAGAAAGAAGAAAGTCTTGTGCAGCGAGGCCGTGGGAGGAAGGGAGGCATGCAGTTAGCAAGATCAGAAGAGCAGCTAGCATGAAAATAGCGGTAGAGATGCAACGCTGCGGCGATGAGATGCTGAAGACAGTCAGTTAGAGGAGAGGAGTTGATGAGACGAAAAGCTTTTGATTCCACCCTGTCTAGAAGAGTAGTATGAGTGGAACCCCCTCCAGACATGTGAAGCATACTCCATACATGGACGGATAAGGCCCTTGTACAGAGTTAGCAGCTGGGGGGGGGTGTTGAGAAAGCTGGCGGAGACGTCTCAGAACACCTAACTTCATAGAAGCTGTTTTAGCTAGAGATGAGATGTGAAGTTTCCAGTTCACATTATAAGTAAAGGACAGACTGAGGATGTTCAGTGTAGAAGAGGGGGATAATTGAGTGTCATTGAAGAAGAGGGGATAGTTGTCTGGGAGGTTGTGTCGAGTTGATAGATGGAGGAATTGAGTTTTGAGGCATTGAACAATACCAAGTTTGCTCTGCCCCAATCAGGAATTTTAGAAAGATCAGAAGTCAGGTGTTCTGTGGCTTCCCCGCGTGAAATGTTTACTTCCTGAAGGGTTGGACGTCTATGAAAAGACGTGGAAAAATGCAGGGTGGTATCATTAGCGTAGGAGTGGATAGGACAAGAAGTTTTGTTTAGAAGTTCATTGATGAATAATAAGAAGAGAGTGGGTGACAGGACAGAACCCTGAGGAACACCACTATTAATAGATTTATGAGAAGAACAGCGAGCGTCTACCACAACAGCAATAGAACGGTCAGAAAGGAAACTTGAGATGAAGTTACAGAGAGAAGGATAGAAGCCGTAGGAGAATAATTTGTAAATCAAAGCTTTGTGCCAGAATCTATCAAAAGGTGCGAATGTTTATCATGAACTCGTTAGCTCCGTACTGTGCAGTATGATAATACAGGAAAATGACTGCTCAAAAAAAATAAATAAATAAATAAATAAATAAATAAATAGTGTTGTTAAAGAGAGAGAGAGAGAGAGAGAGAGAGAGAGAGAGAGAGAGAGAGAGAGAGAGAGAGAGAGAGAGAGAGAGAGAGAGAGAGAGAGAGAGACCACACACACACACACACACACACACACACACACACACACACACACACACACACACACACTTGCAAAAAAAAAAATAATAATAATAAAAATTACGAGGAGAAAAATTTTTAAGTGGGGAAAGAAAAAAACCCGACTTACTTTTGTACTTTCCAGTAAACAAAAGGCATCACTGCGAGGCAGAGAGAATAAGAGTGCGTCACAATCAGCGGAAGTGTCAATCTAGGAAACGAGAGGAGGAGGAGGAGGAGGAGGAGGAGAAGATAGAAGCAAGCCACTGTGCTTTTTTCTTCTATTTGTTGAAATACGGAATGCCATGTGTGTGTGTGTGTGTGTGTGTGTGTGTGTGTGTGTGTGTGTGTGTGTGTGTGTGTGTGTGTGTGTCCGCGAATGAGTGTGCGTGCGTATCTGGGTGAATGCGAAGGCCATTCTCTCTCTCTCTCTCTCTCTCTCTCTCTCTCTCTCTCTCTCTCTCTCTCTCTCTCTCTCTTTCTGAGCATCACTGCAAAACACTTTTCGTTGGAGTGTGAGTAACTGTAGGAACGTGTGTGTGTGTGTGTGTGTGTGTGTGTGTGTGTGTGTGTGTGTGTGTGTGTGTGGTGAGTGTGTGTGTGTGTGTGTGTGACGTAAGCAGCATTTAGGCATATAAGGACCGGATTTCCCAATTATTGTCACTCATCACAACACTTGTACAGTGACTTGGTCTGTTTGGAGGAGGAGGAGGAGGAGGAGGAGGAGGAGGAGGAGGAGGAGGTCAAGATATTCAGAACCGCTTCGCTATCTCAATCACGACTATTTTCCAAAGCCACAGAGATGATTAGCTGGGTTCTTAAACTTAAGTGTTTCTTCTGTTAGTAATGTAGAAATCTTGTTCATTTATCACTAGAACCGTAAAAAAAAAAACCCCCTTAGAAATCCGTGTCACAACTAGATTCTTTTGAAAGTAGTGACGTTGTGGCGCCGGAGTGTTTCAGAATAAGGTTGTATTACATGACAACCCCCATTCCGTCCATTTCCTTTACGCGTGAAGACAAACTTAGGACACGCGACTTAGGGGCTGACTCACTAAATACTGGGAATGAGTGATTACATGGACCTGTAAGACACGCAGAGGTGACAAAGGACGCCCTCTCCCCCTCCCCGTCCCTGAGTGTGTGTGTGTGTGTGTGTGTGTTACTAGCTGTTGTTGTTTTTTTCCATTGTGTTTTATTATTATTTTTTTTCCAGAGGTTTGTTTAATAATGCACTGCCATTTTGTTTCATGTATTTTAGCTGGCACTTTTCGTATTTATTTTCTGTTTTATGCATCATGTTTGTTGTTTAATCGTATATCAATACTTTTAACACTGGGATCAATAAATTATCTGCCTATCCGTGTGTGTGTGTGTGTGTGTGTGTGTGTGTGTGTGTGTGTGTGTGTGTGTGTGTGTGTGTGTGTGTGTGTGTGTGTGTGTGTGTGTGTGTGTGTGTGTGTGTACAGTATCGTTAACTCTAAACAATGCATTCCAGTAATTGTTGTTCATTCTCACGGTGGGAATGAAAGGGAGAAAAAAAAAAACAAGGCACACTAATTATAATCTTAACTTGAAGAAATAAACAAACGTGAAGTAAAGCTAAACATTAAGACGATATGTGGAAGAGTTAAGGAGAGAGAGAGAGAGAGAGAGAGAGAGAGAGAGAGAGAGAGAGAGAGAGAGAGAGAGAGAGAGAGAGAGAGAGAAAGTCAGATAATCAGCGTGAGTAACTATCGGTTTCCTATTGACGCAATATAAACCATTTCAAATCATGCAATGAAGCCATTAGCGTGAAACCCCCGAGCACCACCCTCCCCGCCCTCTCTCTCTCTCTCTCTCTCTCTCTCTCTCTCTCTCTCTCTCTCTCTCTCTCTCTCTCTCTCTCTCTCTCATCATCACATCACCTTCAGCTCTCACAGTCACCATTTCTCCGTCACTTGAAGGCATCACCATCACCACCACCACACCATCACTTTCTTCATCTCCCTGCAGATAACACACCTCACCATCACCACAACACCACACTATCACCATCCTCCTACAGGTAACACACACCACCATCATCACCACACCATCACTATCATCATCCTCCTGCAGGTAACTTCATCTCTAACCACTAACGTCTCCTTCACGTAAAGTTATCTTCTCTCGTTTTCTCCACTCATCTCATCTGTCTGTCCATTCCAGGCCACCCCAGCAGGTCTTTTTGTCATGCTTCTTCTTTTTTTTTTTAAGCTTCCCTTTGTACTTTCAATGGTCCCAGAGATGATTGGTTCGTGGGGTTCTCAGTGATTTTTTTTTTTTTTCCATCAGGTGAAGATAATAATTTAGTTGGTCTGATGGATTATTGCAGCTTCCGTTATGTTCTTATATCTATAGTACTTTGTGACTCTCCATTTATCTACTATATCTATTTCTCTCAATCTATGCTTGCATATATCTATTTGTTTTTCTATCAACCTATCTATTTATCAACATGTCTTTTTATCAAGGTACCTATCTATCAATTGTATTTGTCACTTACATTCTTATGAGGCACTCCAGCTAAACTCCCGCACCTTCAGGTTAACGGAGCACAAAGCAGGCCTGGGTCAAGATGCCGGTGGGTCTTCTCTCCAGCCTCAGCGGTTTCCTCAAGCTGACCGGCAAGACAGACATTGACAGCCCCGTCAGCAAACTGCACCACAACTTCACCACACTTATTTTGCTATGCTTCTGTCTCCTCCTCTCCGCCTCGTCTCTCATTGGCGACCCCATTCAGTAAGTCCCGCCTCCTCATTGCACTAGTTCCAGTGGCACTCCCCACCTAACCTAACCTAACATAACCTAACCTAACCTAACGTAACCTAACCTAACGTAATCTAACGTAACGCAACCTAACCGAACGCAATTTAACCTAACCTAAACTAACGTAACATATCCTAACCTAACGTAACCTAACCTAACCTCCCCACCATCGCAGAGTGAAAGTGATAGTATGAACCGCAGCGGTGGCTTGTGGCACCGGAGCAGCCTCTGCAGTGTTCTTCGTGAGCACTGAGCGGCATTGCATTTTCATATACTATCTACCTACTTTTCCTTTTTGTTCGTGTGGTTAAAATTTAAAGGCATTTACTAATACGAGTATCTATGCACACACGGTATCTCTCTCTCTCTCTCTCTCTCTCTCTCTCTCTCTCTCTCTCTCTCTCTCTCTCTCTCTCTCTCTACTGTCGTAACTTTTGTTGTTGATTACGAATGAGATGCTGAGTCAGTTCCAAATACTTAACAATCTATCTGACAGTTTCTCCATTAATCCTTTATAAAACAGACTCTGCCAAGCTTGAACCACTACCTGCAACTCTCTCCTGCACACCAAGAATACTGTAGATGCCTGAGTGCTTTCCCTGATGAACTTGTTTGCGGCACCTTTGTTACCTCCCTTGTGTCACTTCAATTCCTCCATCTGCTGTGGATTTCATGGGGCGAGGTTCACAGATTTTCGGGAATAACTCTCAAACAAACAGATGGATTGGGATAATACAAAACACAGAGATAACAATTAGCGTGATGTCTCAAAAGCACCCAGTCAAAGTAAGATCCCAATTCATTAGTTTTTCAGAGAGCTATTCACGAAAAAAAAAAAAAAAACGATGCAACACGCCCTATGAAGCATGCAACAGGTTAGGGAGTACTGTAGATAGTTAGTACAGTTCCACCTGTAGCTGCACGCCCACTAATGCAGCCTTATCACACCTGCTCACCGCTCACCCGCTCCTCGTTACAGGTGCACGTTTAACGACCACCCGCTGATGAAAGAGGACATGATTAAAACCTACTGCTGGCTGCACACTACCTTCACTCTGCCACGCCACTACAAGGGTGAGTAATGGGAGAGGAGAGGAGAGGAGAGGAGATAGAGAGAGAGAGGTAGAGATATTGTAAGCCTCTTCCTTTCTTGAATGTGCATATAAAGGTTCTCTGCAGTGCATTCTGTGCTATATGGCGATGCATACCGCGGTGAAAGGGTTAAGCAAGCTTCCTCACGTCTTCAGGTGCGGGACAGATCTACCCGGGCATCGGCGCCACCACATCTAACGGCGAGTTTGTTTACCACGCCTATTACCAGTGGGTGCCTTTCGTTCTCTTCCTGCAGGTGAGTGGAGGGCCTTGCATACGACTCTCATTCTCAACCCTTTGACTTCTTCCTTTCTTTCTTTCTTTCTTCTGCTTTCGCCGTTTCCCTCGAGTCAGGTGTTGGCGCCATGCACGAGTCCCCTCCAGTTATTTCTGTCACTTGCGTCTTCCCCTGTGACTCTTAACCATCTGCCTGGTAATGGCAAAAGGTAGCTTCATACTCACCAGCACTTTTATTAGATATTCGATGGCACCTTTCCTGCTGTGAGTGGAGTCTTTCAAAATCCTTACCAGAACTTATACAATGCCATCATATCAAGCTGAAAAGACTATATTCGAAGGCCATACAGGAGAAGAGTTAGTTTTTCTTGGGCCTTTTTTCCTCTAAAGGTGATGTAGAATCTTAAACAGTCATTAGAAGCATGAAAACAACCTATAAAATTCACATGGTTTCCAGCTTGTCAAAACTATTGAAACTGCGAGAGATAAGACGGATTACAGGAAGACAAAGATACGTAGGGCGAGGTGAGGTTGTCCTTGTATGTATTGTATGTATATATGTTATGTATTTATATATGTATGAAGGCTTGTCTCCAATGACAATGCTGGTAGGCGGTGAGAGTGGGAACGCATGAATGGAGAGAACAATGTGTCGCTTTAATACGGCCTCATTATAGAGATGGTGGGAGTGTGATGGCAAAAAGAGAGACATTAGGAAGTAAGGGAGAGGAAAACGAGGGAGGTGCTGGAGGCGAAAGTCATAGTATATACAGTAGAAGGCTCTGTATGCATGTACTCGTATGATGTCACACTGCCGCTCTCATGTCTACATGCAACGACCACACCACATGAAACACCGCTTTTCGTGCGATCAGCGAGGTTAAGTAGCGTTGAGTCTGGTTAGTGTTTGGATGGGTGACCGCCTAGGATCACCGGATGTTGTTGGTATTGCAAGATTCCCACATTACTTTCCAGGCCATCATGTTCTACGCACCATACTGGCTGTGGAAGATGTGGGAGGGAGGCGTGGTGGATTCCGCGTCCACAGACCTGGCGGCGCCCGTTATGAATAAAGAGGAGCTCAAAGGCAAGATCGAAATGCTGGGCGACTACCTGCAGGCCTCGCTGGGCCAACACAACAAGTACGCCATGAAGTACCTGGGCTACGAGGCTCTCAACTTGGTGGTCACCATCAGCAATATCTGTGTCATGGACGCCTTTCTGGGA
>NC_087161.1:4042500-4060000 GCF_035594125.1 Scylla paramamosain
ATACATAACACAGAGATAACAATTAGCGTGATGTCTCAAAATTACCCCAACATAAGAACATAAGAAATGTTAGTAAAGCATTCGACAAGGTGCCCCATCAAAGGCTCCTGAGAAAGGTTAGGGCGCACGGGATAGATGGGAAGGTGTTAGGTTGGATAGGGTCATGGCTTGGTAACAGGCGACAGAGAGTGCTAATAAACGGCTCGAAATCCGAGTGGGGTCATGTCATTAGTGGGGTGCCACAGGGATCAGTATTAGGGCCATTATTATTTCTAATATATATCAATGACTTGGATAGTGGAATTAGTAGCGATGTTAGTAAATTTGCAGATGACACAAAGATAGGTAGATTAATTAGGTCAGAAGCGGATGCCATCGCCTTGCAGACAGACTTAGATAGAATGAATGAATGGACGGATAGATGGCAAATGCAATTTAATATCAATAAATGCAAAGTGCTTAGCGTAGGTAGAGGAAACCCACACAATAGGTACACATTAAACACCCAAACTCTGGTAGGTACAGGGTACGAGAAAGATTTAGGAGTTATAGTTAGCTCTGAACTCCGTCTAGGGAAACAATGCATAGAAGCCAGAAACAAGGCAAATAGGGTACTAGGATTCATTTTTAGGAGTGTTAAAAGTAGAAGGCCGGAAGTAATATTAAAATTATACTTGGCGCTGGTCAGACCTCATCTAGACTACGCTGTGCAGTTCTGGTCCCCACATTACAGGAAAGATATAGGTCTATTAGAATCAGTACAGAGGAGAATGACTAAAAGGATACAGGGGATGAGGAGTATTCCTTACGAAGCGAGGTTGAAGCGGTTAAATTTACATTCTCTAGAGAGACGTAGGTTAAGAGGGGACCTGATAGAAGTCTTTAAGTGGTATAAGGGTTATAACAAGGGAGATGTAAGCAAAATTCTTAGGATCAGCAACCAGGGTAGAACAAGAAAAACCGGGTTCAAGCTTGAAAAATTTAGGTTTAGGAAGGAGATAGGAAAAAATTGGTTCTCAAATAGAGTGGTAGATGAGTGGAACGGACTCAGTAATCATGTAGTTAGTGCTAGGACACTAGAGAGCTTTAAGAGAAGATTAGACAAGTTTATGGATGGGGATAACAGATGGAAATAGGTAGGAGTGTTTCATACAGGGACTGCCACGTGTAAGCCTGGTTGCTTCTTGCAGCTTCCCTTATTTCTTATGTTCTTATGTTCTTATGTTCTTATGAGAGAGAGAGAGAGACGAACAGATGTGTTTCGTCACCAGGTAAACAAGTCTCTACAAAAAAAATCCGAGTGGCGACACCAGTAAACAGGATGTGACGCCAGGGATGCTAGCTCTCCGGTGACCCTGACGTTGCTAGCTCTCCGGTGACCCTGACGTAACTTAGAATGTCGACCACCTTACGCACCACATGTTCCACCAAAGACACGTGTGCTGCAGGATCGACACTCAAGGCTGGAAAGATGAGAGAGAGAGAGAGAGAGAGAGAGAGAGAGAGAGAGAGAGAGAGAGAGAGAGAGAGAGAGAGAGAGAGAGAGAGAGAGAGAGAGAGAGAGAGAGAGAGGAGGCAGAGTATCTTAAGTGTGAGATAACAGACATCATTCAAGACGTTATTTAAAAGCAATGACATCTATAGAGACATCAATGAAAATTAAAGAGAAGTGAATGGAAAAGATAGATATAGCAATTCCTAGACGGTATAATGCCTGGACGTGGCTGTAGGGCAAGAAAATACGTTAGAAATTACCGAAAAAAAAAAAAAATTGTTGACGACCAGCAGGGAAAGTGTTGAGACAAAGGAACGTATACAATATTCACTAACACCCTTTCAGCCGCCCCCCGCCCCCCGCCCCCCACCAAGAGAATATTTTCAAAGGCCACAGGGATGATTAATTGGATTCCCAGGTTTTTTTTTTTTTTTTTTTTTCAATGACGAGGCAGAATCCTTGTTAATGTCACTATATTAACAGCGCCCTTGAAACCGCCCCCCCTAACTTTCTCTACAGCTTCTTGAAATAGTCGGTACAAAGGTCTAAAATGTTTAAGATAGGGTACCATGGAAGTATTAACGTGGAAGTAATTGTGCTGGAAAAAAGACTCCACCACACAATAAGTGGACTGTTTTAACCCTTTATCTGCTCTCTGGCAAATCTTCCTTTAATCATAAACTTCACTGGGTTATTTTCGTTTCTTCAGCAGCCGCCTCTAAATGCTGTATAGGCCAGGCACCAGAGAGCTCTTTTAATCCCTCTTTTCAATAGTGTATGTACTTGGAAAAGGTCTCGTGTTGTGCCATTTGTGTTGAGAACTGTTGGATATCGTAGTGAGAGGGTCAAATGTGCTCTTTTGATTTCCATAACAATGTTTACATGTGCAAGACGGAAGGAAAGAACCATTTGATTTTTTTCGACAAGAGTTCTACTACTACTACTACTACTACTACTACTACTACCACTGTAACGGTGTCACATAATTAATAATAATGTGTATTGTATTTATAATGCCTTGCTTGATTAGCAATATAAGTGTATGTATACATATATGCATAAGTGCAAATAGTGGGTGTTGGCGCATAAGGGTGGGGCGGATATGATCACGCCACCCTACGTCACACACACACCATGGAACTTTCCATACTCCTTTTATTGCCATCGATAAGTAATCGGTAGCACCTACATTACAGTATCTAAGTATTCTCCATAGTTAATCTCTCCCTAATGTATTTTGGCATGTATTACTCTTAGCTATAAGTAGCTTTTCCTTTGCCTTATTTATGTAATTAGAGAGTAATAATTATGAATATATTCATGTACTGTGAGTGCGGTCAACCCGCCCCTATTTCTAATATCAGCACTTTTTGAAGGCGCTAAGCGTCCCTTTCCCGGCTTCGGCAGTCTCTTGCCAGGGTGTAACGCTGTACCACGCAGAGGACATCCGTTGTCCCGTACGCGCCACACCCTTCTCCAGAACTCTGTACATATATCTAAATATACCTATTTTTATACGTTCACCTTTGACATTCACCTGAAAACCACAGAAACTCACCAAGAGTGACTTTACCTATTATATAAAGGTAAGAAACTAATGAACAGTGTCCAGTGGTAATTGATAATTCAAAACCACACCGGAACATTTGGTGGCAGCTTAATGAGATACGAATAACTAACTCCAGTGCCAAGAGCAATAACAATAAACAGTGGTTGAAAGTGAAGTGGTGAACGGACACAGTGAACGGAGAAAACGGCAACCAGTGGCAGGGTAGTGAGGAGAGCAGAGGAGCGAGCCGGCGTTGTTTACAGAACTTACGCTGACACACCAAAACACTCGCACCAAGCCAAGAGCGACGCACCTAACGGTCTCGCCTTACTCACCCAGCCTGCCACTCCCAAGACTCACTTCTCCTTGTTATTAAAGGAGGAGACTTAAAAGACTCGAGGAGAAACCTAACAATTCTTTGGTTTCCCCTCGGTCTAATTATTCGTCGTAGATTCTCGGCGAAGACATCATCGGCGCAGACATTCTCGGCGCAGACCAACACATCTTCCACCTGCAGGAATCCTGCAGGATTCTACAAGAACACTACTATCCTAAGAGGAGCTTCCCAAGACGGAAGGAGTCTTCCTAAGAAGATATATATATATATATTTTTTTTAAGTGTGAATTTCTCCGGCTACAGTCGTGAGTACAGACACTTAGTGGTACACCACACCAATATTAAATAAAACACTTGTGGTAACGCAAACACTGTTAGGGTTCATGTATAACTCACCTATTTCAGTGATGTTATTTATGTGGAAATTAAAATAGTTTAGTTTGCCTCTTAAACACCGTTTTCTTTTTCTGCTGGACGGAGCGCTCGCTCTCGTTTTCTTTTAAGTGTTCAGGGATAACTAGGATAATTCCATTTCTGTCCCTAACCCTTCAATTCTGTTAAAATTTTCACACTTCTCAAAATACTAACCATTCATCCTTTAAGAGTGGAAACGCCTTTGGACGATGGAAACGTAATTTAAGTGTGTAATTAATACCTAATTAAGATAGTAATAATACTACATTTATGGCTAAAGCTGAGAAGTTAGCTGAAATCTATGAACTGGAGTGTCATTTCCAAGCGGATAATAGTGACACTAGATCATCAGAAGCACTATCAACGGAACCAAAAGCCACTACAGTGGAAAATACCGTGCCTCATGAGGACGGAAACGTGTTGATTACAAGATCAGGGAATAAATACCCATCATTATCAGCAGCAACCATGGCTAATCCTAATGCTTCTGCTTCAACCTCTACTGGCTCTCCTTATGCCTTGCATGCATCTACTACACTTAAGGTACTTCCTATTCCTGAAACAATATCAGCATTTCGCGGAGAAAACCCGCAAGAAAGGGCTCACGATTTCATCCGTTTGTGTGAGGATGTTATGACAAGAGCAAATACTATCACCGATGAAGACAAGATCTCTTTCGTCAGATCTAAATTGGCTGGAGAAGCAGCACATATGATGAATACCAGCGCTTTTAGTCCGCTTGAAATAGGGACTAGTTATGCAAATTTCAAGAAAAATTTCTTGAACATTTTTGGGGGTAAGAGTCAAACTGACCTCATGGTACTAGCCTCCAAAGTGGGTCTTAGATTTGCAGCTGAAATTAACTCTATTCATGAAATGAAAGCCTTAATCCCTACCCACCAGTTCATAACGGACTTCATGGATGTCTTACGACTTAACAACTGGTTCCAAGGAAACAGTATGACAGAAACAAATTTCAGAAGACTTCTGGAATTCATCTTTTACATATCATTGGTGAATGGGGAAGTGAAGAAAACCGCAAGTCATTTTCGCTTTAAACCGGGAGACACAGTAGCTGACCTTGCAGTCCTGATTCGGGAGAAAAGAGGGCTATCTGGTGCCTCTCCGGAAACTCAAACCTCATTGGTTGCTCCACTCATGGATGACGACCAATCTCAACCTTGTGCGGCAGCCATGGCGAGGCCTGGAAATGTCTGTTCGTACTGCCATAAAATAGGTCATGTTGAAAAAAGATGTTATAAGAAACAAAAGGACCAGAAATTGGCAGCAAATAAATCCGACTTGGAGAACAAAACAAAAGGGGGTAATCTCTCTGTTAGACCAAAACCAGATGCATCGCCCCAAGTGAAAACTGGTAGGACAAGATCCTACAGGGACGTCGCTACCCAATACTGCCTCATACATGGCCAGTGTAAACACTCATCAGAGCAATGTAAAGATATAATCAATATGAGAATTGAAAAACAGGCCAGAGCTAACCTGAACAGTACAAGGCAGTCGGGGGAAGACCAGCGCACAGTAGTAAACAAACCCGACTAAAACATCTAAATGCGAAAGACGCTGAGGCAGCAGATTCTTCTGACATGTCAGTGCATTCAACCATAAATGCTGCCAACAACCAAACAGACATAATGGCATTACCAACTAGGGTAGGTAAGCATCGCTTATCTTTGGCTGTAGACACTGGAGCCACAGTAAACGTGATCTCTGAAGAATCTTACAAGATTCTGAAACGGAATTCACGCGGTGGTAAATGGATACTCCGTCCAAGTGACTTGAATCTTTCTGGTGTCACAGGATCAACCCTGAAAATCTTAGGAAAAATTTCCTTACCAATAAGTCTATCTAAGCATACTCAGCTTATTCAAACTGATTTCTATGTAGTCAGTAACTTTAAACTTCCTTCTGACGGCTTATTAGGGCTAAGAGCCATGAAGTCTCACCAGATAGTAATCTATCCAAAGCAAAATACAGTCATGTACTGCGGACGACATCTGGAAGGGATGAAACATCCTGCACCTTTGGTTTCCAGGCAACCCAGAAACGGTTC
The DNA here is from genome assembly GCF_035594125.1 of Scylla paramamosain. Classification (NCBI taxonomy): domain Eukaryota; kingdom Metazoa; phylum Arthropoda; class Malacostraca; order Decapoda; family Portunidae; genus Scylla; species Scylla paramamosain. The sequence continues at coordinate 4,048,367 of NC_087161.1, forward strand.
TTTATCACGGAAGGGACAAAGATCCAATGGGGAGCCTCAAACGATTCCATCTGTCCGGTCTCCCACGAGAGATAAGGATATAACAGAAGCATGGAGGGAAGCAAAAGCAATTGTCAATGCCAGTTATGACATTCCTGCTCGTGTGGCAAAACGGATTACAATTCGTGTTCCAGAAGCTCCTGTAGGCAGTGACATCTGTCTTGAAGGTATAGGTAATGTTAGGCGATTGGCTGTTGAATCGACTCTTTCCACAATTAGAAAGGGTCATGTCACTGATGCTTTGGTGGTGAACACTACTGGAAGTTCTGTAAGGATCAAACAAGGTCTTTTCCTTGGAAAGTGCCTGGTTTATGACAAGAAAGTGGTACCAGAACCCAGTATTCTGCCTGGAGCCTGCGTCTCTTCGGTGAGTCAGTCTGCTGTTGACACCGAGCTGGGGCAGGCGCCAACCCTATGTTCGTTTGTCAATGTTGTGGACTACCCCGAAATGAGGCCCGCGCTCTTGGACTTATTGGGGAAGTATCGCAATGTCCTGGCACTACCTGGAGAATCTTTAGGTGTGACCGATCGAGCGGAACACCACATTAGGTTAAAACCAAACACTAAGCCAGTATATATACCAGCTTATCGTCTTCCTCATAGTCAGAGGGCGACTGTAGATGACATGATTCATGACATGATTGACAAGGGAGTGATTCAAGAATCGTGCTCTCCTTGGAATTCACCAATCTTTTTGGTTCCCAAGAAAGATAAATCTTTCAGGCCGGTAATCGACTTCCGGCGGGTTAATGATGTCACAGTGGATGATCATTATCCTTTACCTGTCCTGAGCGACCTTCTAATGTCCTTAGGTCGTGGAAACAAAATTTTCTCTAGTTTAGACCTGTTGTCAGGATACTGGCAGGTTCCCTTAGCCCCCACTTCACGGGAAATAACGGCGTTCAGTACGCCTAGTGGCCATTACGAATGGTTACGCATGCCTTTTGGATTAAAATCCGCTCCTTTAACATTCCAGAGAATGATTAACAGTATTTTCACGGGTTTACTTGGCAAAACCGTGTTTGCATACCTGGATGATATAATCATCGCTAGTAAGGATCAAGAATCCCATCTGGAGAGTTTAAAATTAGTCCTCCAGAAGCTTGAAGAAGCTGGACTTAAAGCAAAGCTTTCTAAATGTGAATTTCTAAAAGCCAAAATCAAATTCCTTGGCCATGTAGTCGATGGTGAAGGAATCCACACGGTGGATGAAAAGGTCATAGCTGTACAGAAGTTTCCTCAACCTAAATCGGTGGAGAATGTCAGATCTTTCCTAGGTCTTGCGGGATATTACCGTCCTTTCATCAAGAATTTTGCGGCAATTGCATCCCCACTTACTAAACTCCTTAAAAAGGATGTTGCTTTCCATTGGGAGGCTGCTCATGAACAAAGTTTCAATGAATTAAAATCGCTATTAACAAATGCACCTGTACTTGCTTTCCCAGAGCATTCAGAGCCGTTCATTATTTGCACGGATGCTTCTTCTCTAGGACTGGGAGCAGTACTGATGCAGACAGATGCCAGAGGCAAAAACTATGTAATAGCATATGCAAGTCGTGTGCTTAACCCAGCAGAGTCTAATTACTCTGTCACTCATCAAGAAACACTTGCTGTAGTTTGGGCTTTAAAACATTTTAAGGACATTATCCTTGGATATCCAATTACAGTCTACACGGATCATGCACCCGTAATTGAACTTTTCAAAGGGAAAAATTTAACTGGACGAGTGGCAAGATGGTACTGTACCATGCAGGAATTTGCTCCAGTAGTCAAGTACTTGCCAGGTCGTGCTAATGTAGTAGCCGACGCACTTTCACGAAATGTGCCTGTGGGAGCTGTCAGTGACTCGATCCCTGTAAATAACTTCACCTTGAAGGAATTAAGTAAAGCACAGCGAGAGCATGAAATATGGTCTAAGGTCATACATGCTCTGGAGTCAGGCGAAGAAGATAATCTTCCACGTCTACATATACCATTCTCTCAATTTTTCATGTCACCAGACAATGTTCTGTGTCGACATAATCCCCAAATGGGAGAGTCTAGTAAACAACACATCATTCCTGAGAGTTTAGTCCATGTCATACTTATCTTAGTGCACGACATGCCAAGTGCAGGACATCCAGGAAGAGAGCGAACTCTACAAGCAGCGTGTAAAAGCTATTATTGGCCTACCATGCGCACTGACATAGAAGATTATGTTGCCAGGTGTATATCATGTGCAAAGCACAAGGGTGCGGTAAAAGGACCAGCCCCAATACTGGAATATCCACTACCTGAGCGACCTTGGGACATTGTCTCCATTGATCTTCTTCAATTACCCAAAAGTCAAAATGACTCGCAGTATCTACTTGTGTGTGTAGACCATTTTTCAAGGTTCGTGGTTCTCTCACCTTTAAAGGAAAAATCTGCTAAATATGTAGCGCATGCGCTAGTAACTAAGTTGTTTTGTCCATACTCAGCACCACGAGTGTTGTTAAGTGATAATGGATCTGAATTTCGCAATGAAATCTTACAAGGTATATGTACACAGTACAACATTAAACACACATACACTGTGGCTTACCATCCTTCTTCAAACGGACTAGTAGAAAGAGCAAACAGGAAAATCCTGGAGGTTCTTCGTCCAGTTGTAAACAGTCTCCATGATGACTGGGAGGACTGGTTACCACACGTTGGTGCCTGCATTAACAGTTCAATGTGTGAAAGTACTGGGAAATCCCCACATTATATATTATATGGTGAAGATAAAAATCTTCCTTATGATTTGTTGGCAAGTCCACAAACTCCAGTATACAACGTAGATGACTATGTTAAACAACATATGCATGTTTTCAAGGACATTCATGCTAAAGTCCGAAGTAGGCTACAAGCTTCTAGGGCAGAAATGATGGCTAGGCAACACAAGCGTGCGACCCCTGTCACGATACAGGTTGGAGACACAGTTAAAGTTCGTTATCCGTACAGGACCTCCAAACTCTCCCCTAAATTTAGTGGTCCATGCTCGGTTGTCCGCCAGTTACATGGTAACAAATTTAAGGTGCATGACCCTCTTTCTTAACACTGCTGAGATAGTACATAGTGATCGGCTTGTGAAGACTAACGCTCAGCTCCAGTCATCAACAGAGAGTACTACTGATCAGGTTACAAACCTTAATTCTACTAATACTATAAAGACGCATAGGTATAACCTTCGCTCACGCAGCTAATTGCCTGCATTACTTACAGATGGCACTGGGCCTCCTGGTTACCTTCTTGAGCATGCTGCAAGTGCTACAAGCGTCCACTGCGTTGCATATCAAACCGGGGGCTCTCACCACACATCTTGGGGAAGTAACCTTAATAGAAGATGTTCTTCTGGTTCGATATCCTTTTTCTACCTTATTTTCCGTAACTTCGGACCTCGACGCTGTCTCAGAAACTTTGGATAACTCCTTACAGGAACTGGAATCCTTACTTGCTGATGAAACGCATAGCCAGACACAAGTTTTCTCACAAACCATAATCAAAGCTTTAAAAGCAAGGGTAGAATTCTTACACGGGAAATTGAACCAATCTCAGCATGACTACAACCTTCATCCAGTGCACGCTCGTACCAAAAGAGGACTCATAAATGGGTTGGGACAACTGTCTCAATATCTTTTTGGCACCGCCTTGGACGAGGATGTACAGGATTTAAGGAAACATTATGATCAACTAATAACGGTTGCAGCTACTAATAAGAAGGTCCTGAACCTACATCACAATAAAATAGTTAAATTAGAAACTAATCTCAATGAGTTATTACAGTATTCAAATGATTTAACAACTGTGCTTGATAATGCCTTACATAGTTTAGATGTGATAAATCACGTTGTGGTTATAGATCAAGCTTTGCATGTATTTGAAGCTTCCTTGGGTTCAGTTCTCTCCATTAATGAAGCGATAATTCGCAACATGGTGGATGCTGTCAATGGCAGGGTAACAACTTCACTATTTCCTGTAGAGGATTTGCTTCACACAATAGAAATTGGTCAGTCAACCTACAAATTGACACCAGTGTATGCAGCGGACATGATCCAGTATTACTACCCATTGCTGGAAGCTACCTTGACCACAGATGCAATAATTGTAAACATACCTTTTACTCGTAAATCTCAGGATCATTTTGAGGCCTATGAGATTAAACCTTTTCCATTTTCCGTTAATAATTCTGTGATGACACTGGACATGAATCCTTCCTTAGTGCTAATAGCCAAGGATTTTTCATTATATACAATTGGAGATTTAACTGAATTAAAACGTTGTAAATCTTCATACTTGCATTTGTACCATTGTTCAAGTATCCAATTTGCTTTCTTACCTGTAGTAAAAGGTATTTGTGAAGTCGTCTTGACACGTTCAGAGGCGTCTGCAGCTCTAACACTCTGTCCATACAAGCATGTGGTTTCAAAACCTATTTTCCATTGCAATTTTCATGGATATCATTACTTTTATTTCACAGAAAACTTTTACGTCTCAGTGACTTGCCCAGAAGGGACCACCTATGAGGAGGTTATAGGACATTATGCAGTACAAGATGCTTGTCATGTACGTTCTAGTAAACTAACCACTTACCCTTCTAGGATTAATTTAGCTTTTACGACAGACCTTTCATATAGAGTTTTCCCTGTTACTTCCCTGGAGAATTTGACAAAGTCAAGGATTTCTTTTATAACAAACTCCTTATCCACTCTTTCCTTCTCAAACACAGAAGAGTTTTCAGAGGCTCTAGGGACATCCTTGCCAGTATATCTGAAACCTGGGATTCTCTATCCAAGTATCCTGACACCTTGCCTTATTTTAATGTTTTTGTTAATATTCTTATATGTGTGTGTTAGGAAAGCCTTAAATTTGTATATATATCTTGATAGTAGACGTAAACGTCTTAATGAAGGAGTTTCATACACATAACATGGTTAGGTACACTGTATTCGCGAGGACGCGTCAAGTAGGTGACCGAGCGATGTAACGGTGTCACATAATTAATAATAATGTGTATTGTATTTATAATGCCTTGCTTGATTAGCAATATAAGTGTATGTATACATATATGCATAAGTGCAAATAGTGGGTGTTGGCGCATAAGGGTGGGGCGGATATGATCACGCCACCCTACGTCACACACACACCATGGAACTTTCCATACTCCTTTTATTGCTATCGATAAGTAATCGGTAGCACCTACATTACAGTATCGAAGTATTCTCCATAGTTAATCTCTCCCTAATGTATTTTGGCATGTATTACTCTTAGCTATAAGTAGCTTTTCCTTTGCCTTATTTATGTAATTAGAGAGTAATAATTATGAATATATTCATGTACTGTGAGTGCGGTCAACCCGCCCCTATTTCTAATGTCAGCACTTTTTGAAGGCGCTAAGCGTCCCTTGTGCCGGCTTCGGCAGTCTCTTGCCAGGGTGTAACGCTGTACCACGCAGAGGACATCCGTTGTCCCGTACGCGCCACACCCTTCTCCAGAACTCTGTACATATATCTAAATATACCTATTTTTATACGTTCACCTTTGACATTCACCTGAAAACCACAGAAACTCACCAAGAGTGACTTTACCTATTATATAAAGGTAAGAAACTAATGAACAGTGTCCAGTGGTAATTGATAATTCAAAACCACACCGGAACACCACTACTGCAACAACAACATCAACATCAACAACAACAACAAAAACTACTACTACTACTACTACTACTACTACCACCGCTGGCGCCACTGCTATCAATACTCGAGGAAAATAAAAGGTGCGTGTGTGTGACTAAGCATATCCTAAATCCCTACATTGCCACACCCACCACTTCTAGGATTCATTGCGACACACACATATACACACACACACACACACACACACACACACACACACACACACACACACACACACACACTACCAGGTAACAGTGAACGGGTAACAAATTTAGTACATAACCAGGTGCCTCTCTCTCTCTCTCTCTCTCTCTCTCTCTCTCTCTCTCTCTCTCTCTCTCTCTCTGAACGCGTCAAAGAAAACGTAAACAAATGAGAAAGAGAGAAAATGGGCAGCCCTTCCTTTCCTTTTATCACTTTCTAACTCCCTTCCCTCACTCACCTCTCACTCATCTCCTCTCATTCGTGATCGTCTTGTTCGTTGTCAGTTTTGCTCTTCCTTTCTTCCAACAGCTGTGTATGTGTGTGTGTGTGTGTGTGTGTGTGTGTGTGTGTGTGTGTGTGTGTGTGTGTGTGTGTGTGTGTGTGTGTGTGTGTGTGTGTGTGTGTGTGCGTGTGTGTGTGTGTGTGTGTGTCTAATTACAAGGTTTTCTTTCAAGACTCAAAGTATGTTACCTTGAATCATGAATTACTTTCTTTTTCGTTCCAGAGAGAGAGAGAGAGAGAGAGAGAGAGAGAGAGAGAGAGAGAGAGAGAGAGAGAGAGAGAGAGAGAAAGGGTGTGGTTTATGCCTTAGGTTTATGCCTTATTATTATTGGTGGTTGACAGAAAAAGGGAAATATTTTATGGAAGTGTTCAAGGTTGTGTGTCTAGTCAGGGTATTAGGGCGTCTATGGTGGGTATTATGGTGTAAGTGTATTTTCATCTATTTATTCATCTGCTTCATATATCTATTTATCAAGTCTTCATTTATCTGCTTATCTATTCTTTTACTTTATTTATTTGTTTATTCATTATTTGGAGTGATAGTTGAGTCGCGTCTATTTTCCATACTTTCATTCCGTTCTTGGTCAGTTTTCTTCACAAACAGATAAACTGACAAATAAATAAATAAATAAATAAATAAATAAATAAATAAAGCCGATTCACATAAATAAAGCCGATAAATAAATAAAGCCGATTGTTGTTGTTGTTGTTGTTGTTGTTGTTGTTGTTGCTGTAATGGGTAAGTTATTGTAATCGTAGGCACGTTACAGTCGCCGCTGCACTCCAGGCCCAACCATTCACCCAACCAGCACAATTTAGTTTAAGAAAAGCTCAGAGACGAAAAAGAGCACGGCAGCCAGGCGTGTCTCAGGCATGTACTGCATCTTGACGTACATTACCGATCCTCCCCCACCTCTCTCTCTCTCTCTCTCTCTCTCTCTCTCTCTCTCTCTCTCTCTCTCTCTCTCTCTCTCTCTCTCTCTCTCTCTCTCTCTCTCTCTCCCCTATACAAAAAGTAAGAGTTTACCCTAAAATAAATCTATAAAAAGTGGTTCATATTAAGAAAAATTCATGTGATTTAAGGGTAGACACATCTAAATATAAACGAAGGCGTATCAAGTTCATACTTTGATACTTTGGAGTTTAGACGACTCGCTACAAAATGAGAAAATAAGCAACAACAACAACAACAACAATAATTCGGAGCACTCAGCCATCGCTTATACAATGCCAAGACGGGCAAAGCACTATTCAAATCATGTCTTTTATTATTATTATTATTTTTTTTTTCGCTTTCCTAAGAATCCTCAACTAGCTGCAACCTCCCTCAACGTTTGAAAGGAACCAAGGGGTATTTTCTTCTTCCTCTGACTTTTCTTCTACATCTTCTTCTCCTTCTTCCTCTTATGCTACTTCTTCCTCTTCTTCTGCTGGTGGTGGTGGTGATGGTGGTGGTGGTACTGCCTCTGATGATGTTGCTGCTTCTTCTTCTGCTGCCTCCTCCTCCTGACCCCCTGGCAACTTTGACCACTTAATCTACCCTATCCTATCCTATCCTGCTCGAGTCAGTCAGTTTGGTGGTGCTTGGAGATGTCAGGGTCAGGTCAGTGGTGCTGCTTCTTCTTCCTCTGCTGGTGGTGTTGGTGATGCTGCTGCTGCTTCTTCTTCTTCCTCTGCTGCTGCTAGTGATGCTGCGGTTCTTTTTTCTCTTCTTCTTCTTCTTCTGCTACTGCTGCTGCTGGTGTTCTTCTTCTTCCTCTCTTTCTTCTTTTGCTGCTGCTGGTGGTGGTCCTCTTCTTCTTCCTCTACTGCTGCTGCTGGTGGTGGTGGTGGTGGTCCTCTTCTTCTCTTTCTCTGCTGGTGCTGGTGGTGGTGGTGGTTCTTCTTCTTCCTCTGCTGCTGGTGGTGGTGATTCTTCTTCTTCTTCCTCTCCTGCTGCTAATAGTGGTTGTCCTTCTTTTTCCGGTGGTGGTGGTGGTGGTGGTCCTCTGCTCCTGGTTGTGGGGGTGGCTTCTTCTTCCTCTGGTGTTGTGCAGCGTCTCCTTCTTCCACTGCTATAGTTGGCTGCTTCTTCCTCTGTTGCCTCCTCCTCCTCCTGACCCTCGCAACTACATGGACCACCTAACTAACCATATCCTATCCTATCCTATCCTATCCTATCCTATCCTATCCTGTATCCTTAACCAGCTCGAATTAGTCAGTTCAGTGGTGCTGCTGCTTCTTCCTCTGCTGGTGGTGGTGGTGATAGTCCTTCTTCTTCTTCTTCTTTTTCTTCTTCTTCTGCCGCTCTTACTGTTGCTGCTGGTCCTCTTCTTCTTCCTCTGCTGGTGGTGGTGGTTGTGGTGGTCCTCTTCTTCTTCCTCTGCTGCTAGTCGTGGTGGTGGTGGTGGTGATCGTGGTCCTCTTCTTCTTCCTCTGCTGCTGGTGATGGTGGTGGTGGTGGTGGTTCTTCTTCTTCCTTTGCTGGTAGTGGTGGTGGTGGTCCTCTTCGTCTTCCTCTGCTGCTGCTGCTGCTGGTGATCCTCCTTCTTCCTCTGCTGGTGGTGGTGGTGGTGGTCCTCTTCTTCTGCTGGTAGTGGTGGTGGTGGTGGTCCTTCTTCTTCTTCTTCCTCTGTTGCTTCTTCCTCTGGTGCTGTGCTGCGTCTTCTTGCTGGTGTTGGTTCTTCCTCTTCCTCTGCTGCCTCCTCCTCCTGACCCTGGCATGGACCACCTAGCTAGCCTATCCTATCCTATCCTGCCTTATGCTATCCTACCTGCTCGAGTTGGTCAGTCTGGCGGTGCTTGGACATTTCAGGGTCAGTTCAGTGGTGCTGCTTCTTCTTCAAATGATAGTGCTGCTTCTTCTTCTTCCTCTTCCTCTCCTGCTGCTAGTGGTGGTGGTGGTGGTCGTTTTTCTTCTTCCTCCGCTGGTGGTGTTGGTGTTAGTCCTTCTTCTTCCTCTGCTGCTGGTGGTGGTGTTCCTTCTTCTTCTTCCTCTGCTGCTGGTGGAGGTGTTGGTCCTTCTTCTTCTACCACTGCTGCTGGTGGTAGTGGTCCTCCTCTTCTTCAGCTGCGCTGCTGCTGATGGTGGTCCTCTTCTTCTTCTTCTTCTTCTTCTTCTGCTGCTGCTGCTGCTGCTTCTCAAATAGAGTGGTCTTCTTCTTCTTCCTCTGTTGCTGCTGTTGCAGGTGGTCCTCTTCTTCTTCTGCTTCTGCTGCTGCTGCTACAGGTGGTCCTCTTCTTCTTCTGCTTCTGCTGCTGCTGCTACAGGTGGTCCTCTTCTTCTTCTGCTTCTGCTGCTGCTGCTACAGGTGGTCCTCTTCTTCTTCTGCCTCTGCTGCTGCTGCTACTGCTGCAGATGGTCCTCTTCTTCTTCTGCCTCTGCTGCTGCTGCTACTGCTGCAGATGGTCCTCTTCTTCTTCTGCTCCTGCTGCTGCTGCTACAGGTGGTCCTCTTCTTCTTCTGCTTCTGCTGTTGCTGCTGCAGGTGGTCCTCTTCTTCTTCTGCTTCTGCTGTTGCTGCTGCAGATGGTCCTCTTCTTCTTCTGCTCCTGCTGCTGCTGCTACAGGTGGTCCTCTTCTTCTTCTGCTTCTGCTGTTGCTGCTGCAGGTGGTCCTCTTCTTCTTCTGCTTCTGCTGTTGCTGCTGCAGGTGGTCCTCTTCTTCTTCTGCTTCTGCTGCTGCTGCTGCAGGTGGTCCTCTTATTCTTCTGCCTCTGCTGCTGGTGGTGGTCCACTTCTTCTGCCTCTGCTGCTGCTGCTGCTGGTCCTCTTCTTCTTCTGCTGCTGCTCTTCTTCTCCCCCTCCGTCAGCAGCAGCCTCTTCTTCTTCCACTGCTGCTGGTGGTGGTCCTCTTTTTCTGCCTCTGCTGCTGGTGGTGGTCCTCTTCTTCTTCTTGCTCTGCTGCTGCTGCTGCTGGTTCCTTCTTCCTCTGTTGCTGCTGCTGCAGGTGGTCCTCTTCTTCTTCTGCTTCTGCTGCTGCTGCTGCAGGTGGTCCTCTTCTTCTTCTGCTTCTGCTGCTGCAGGTGGTCCTCTTATTCTTCTGCCTCTGCTGCTGCTGCTGGTCCACTTCTTCTGCCTCTGCTGCTGCTGGTCCTCTTCTTCTTCCTCTGCTGCTGCTGCTGCTGGTGGTCCTCTTCTTCTCTCTCTGCTGCTGCTGCTGGTAGTGGTCCCTTCTTCTGCCTTTGCCCCTGGTCCTCTTCTTCTCCCTCTCCATCAGCAGCAGCCTCTTCTTCTTCCACTGCTGCTGGTGGTGGTCCTCTTTTTCTGCCTCTGCTGCTGGTGGTGGTACTCTTCTTCTTCTTCTTCTGCTGCTGCTGGTTCTCTTCTTCTTCCTCTGCTGCTGCTGCTGCTGCTGGTCCTCTTCTTCTTCTGCTGCTGCTGCTGGTGGTTCTCCTCTTCTTCTGCTGCTGCTGGTGGTTCTCTTCTTCTGCTGCCAGTGGTGATAATTCTCTTCTTCCTCTTCTGGCGGTGTCCTCTTCTTCTTCCTCTTCTGGCGGTGTCCTCTTCTTCTTCCTCTTCTGGCGGTGTCCTCTTCTTCTTCCTCTTCTGGCGGTGTCCTCTTCTTCTTCCTCTTCTGGCGGTGTCCTCTTCTTCTTCCTCTTCTGCTGGTGGTGGTCCTCCTTCTTCCTCTGCTGCTGCTGGTGGTGGTCCTCTTCTTCTCCTCTTCTTCTTCCTCTGCTGCTGCTGCTGCTGCTGCTTTTTCTTCCTCTAGTGCTTCCTCCTCCTGACCCTGGTCATTACTTGAACCACTAAATTGACTTAAACTATCCTATCCTAACCTACTTGAGTCAGTCAGTTTGGTTGTCCTTGTACTTCCCAGGGTGGGTTTTAGGCACACATGGTGGTAGAGTGGATGGGTTTTTTTTTTTTTTTTTTTTTTGCAAGTTCCGAGTGGGGTTCGAACCCACGCTTCCCTCACGCCAATTTTGAAGTTCATCACTACCCACTGGGCCTATTTCCGCGTCTTATGTTCATGTTATTATATATTAAAGGAGAAAATATATTGTTTATTATAATGTGAATATTTTTTTACCAGGTCATTTTTTTTATATTATTTTTAAGTACCTAGTGGGGTTTGAACGGTGACGTCCAACACTCAAGGTTCCCAAGACAGTCACTCTATCCACTGGGCTACGGGAACCCCAACGCAGACTTAAGTAAAAAAGATATATTTGAACACAGTAATTTCCTACCTGTGTTCATGCCGCACCAAAAATTCAATAAGTATAAATGCTGTTGATTTAAATATTAACGTTCACATTCACAACGATAATAAGATAAAATTAAGTATTGTGGACTTGCGGGAATATCGGTCATGGTGTGAAACTAACAGTAGGTGAGATTAAAGAACTTTAGAGCGGCGGGGGCTCCCTGGGTCTGGAGCCGCCTGTAGGAACCCTCCCTCGTGTTGCGTGGCCGAGGGCGTGTGTGTGCTTTATTTATTTTATTTATTA
>NC_087161.1:4065000-4070000 GCF_035594125.1 Scylla paramamosain
AATGATTGAGAATACTGGTTAATTCTTGCATTAGAGAGGTGGACAAAATAGGGGTGAGAGAAAGAAGAAAGTCTTGTGCAGCGAGGCCGTGGGAGGAAGGGAAGGCATGCAGTTAGCAAGATCAGAAGAGCAGCTAGCATGAAAATAGCGGTAGAGATGCAACGCTGCGGCGATGAGATGCTGAAGACAGTCAGTTAGAGGAGAGGAGTTGATGAGACGAAAAGCTTTTGATTCCACCCTGTCTAGAAGAGTAGTATGAGTGGAACCCCCTCCAGACATGTGAAGCATACTCCATACATGGACGGATAAGGCCCTTGTACAGAGTTTGCAGGGGGGGGGGTGAGAAAGCTGGCGGAGACGTCTCAGAACACCTAACTTCATAGAAGCTGTTTTAGCTAGAGATGAGATGTGAAGTTTCCAGTTCACATTATAAGTAAAGGACAGACTGAGGATGTTCAGTGTAGAATAGGAGGACAATTGAGTGTCATTGAAGAAGAGGGGATAGTTGTCTGGGAGGTTGTGTCGAGTTGATAGATGGAGGAATTGAGTTTTGAGGCATTGAACAATACCAAGTTTGCTCTACCCCAATCAGAAATTTTAGAAAGATCAGAAGTCAGGTGTTCTGTGGCTTCCCTGCGTGAAATGTTTACTTCCTGAAGGGTTGGACGTCTATGAAAAGACGTGGAAAAATGCAGGGTGGTATCATTAGCGTAGGAGTGGATAGGACAAGAAGTTTTGTTTAGAAGTTCATTGATGAATAATAAGAAGAGAGTGGGTGACAGGACAGAACCCTGAGGAACACCACTATTAATAGATTTATGAGAAGAACAGCGAGCGTCTACCACAACAGCAATAGAACGGTCAGAAAGGAAACTTGAGATGAAGTTACAGAGAGAAGGATAGAAGCCGTAGGAGAATAATTTGTAAATCAAAGCTTTGTGCCAGAATCTATCAAAAGGTGCGAATGTTTATCATGAACTCGTTAGCTCCGTACTGTGCAGTATGATAATACAGGAAAATGACTGCTCAAAAAATAAATAAATAAATAAATAAATAAATAAATAGTGTTGTTAAAGAGAGAGAGAGAGAGAGAGAGAGAGAGAGAGAGAGAGAGAGAGAGAGAGAGAGAGAGAGAGAGAGAGAGAGAGAGAGAGAGAGAGAGAGAGAGAGACCACACACACACACACACACACACACACACACACACACACACACACACACACACACACACACACACACACACACTTGCAAAAAAAAAATAATAATAATAATAAAAATTACGAGGAGAAAAATTTTTAAGTGGGGAAAGAAAAAAAAAACCCGACTTACTTTTGTACTTTCCAGTAAACAAAAGGCATCACTGCGAGGCAGAGAGAATAAGAGTGCGTCACAATCAGCGGAAGTGTCAATCTAGGAAACGAGAGGAGGAGGAGACGATAGAAGCAAGCCACTGTGCTCTTTTCTTCTATTTGTTGAAATACGGAATGCCATGTGTGTGTGTGTGTGTGTGTGTGTGTGTGTGTGTGTGTGTGTGTGTGTGTGTGTCCGCGAATGAATGTGCGTGCGAATGTGGGTGAATGCGAAGGCCATTCTCTCTCTCTCTCTCTCTCTCTCTCTCTCTCTCTCTCTCTCTCTCTCTCTCTCTCTCTCTCTCTCTCTCTCTCTCTCTCTCTCTCTCTCTCTCATCATCACATCACCTTCAGCTCTCACAGTCACCATTTCTCCGTCACTTGAAGGCATCACCATCACCACCACCACACCATCACTTTCTTCATCTCCCTGCAGATAACACACCTCACCATCACCACAACACCACACTATCACCATCCTCCTACAGGTAACACACACCACCATCATCACCACACCATCACTATCATCATCCTCCTGCAGGTAACTTCATCTCTAACCACTAACGTCTCCTTCACGTAAAGTTATCTTCTCTCGTTTTCTCCACTCATCTCATCTGTCTGTCCATTCCAGGCCACCCCAGCAGGTCTTTTTGTCATGCTTCTTCTTTTTTTTTTTTTTAAGCTTCCCTTTGTACTTTCAATGGTCCCAGAGATGATTGGTTCGTGGGGTTCTCAGTGATATTTTTTTCCACCAGGTGAAGATAATAATTTAGTTGGTCTGATGGATTATTGCAGCTTCCGTTATGTTCTTATATCTATAGTACTTTGTGACTCTCCATTTATCTACTATATCTATTTCTCTCAATCTATGCTTGTATATATCTATTTGTTTTTCTATCAACCTATCTATTTATCAACATGTCTTTTTATCAAGGTACCTATCTATCAATTGTATTTGTCACTTACATTCTTATGAGGCACTCCAGCTAAACTCCCGCACCTTCAGCTTAACGGAGCACAAAGCAGGCCTGGGTCAAGATGCCGGTGGGTCTTCTCTCCAGCCTCAGCGGTTTCCTCAAGCTGACCAGCAACAAAGACATTGACAGCCCCGTCAGCAAACTGCACCACAACTTCACCACACTTACTTTGCTATGCTTCTGTCTCCTCCTCTCCGCCTCGTCTCTCATTGGCGACCCCATTCAGTAAGTCCCGCCTCCTCATTGCACTAGTTCCAGTGGCACTCCCCACCTAACCAAACATAACCTAATATAACCTAACCTAACGTAACCTAAACTAACGTAATCTAACGTAACGCAACTTAACCGAACGCAATTTAACCTAACCTAAACTAACGTAACATATCCTAACCTAACGTAACCTAACCTAACCTCCCCACCATCGCAGAGTGAAAGTGATAGTATGAACCGCAGCGGTGGCTTGTGGCACCGGAGCAGCCTCTGCAGTGTTCTTCGTGAGCACTGAGCGGCATTGCATTTTCATATACTATCTACCTACTTTTCCTTTTTGTTCGTGTGGTTAAAATTTAAAGGCATTTACTAATACGAGTATCTATGCACACACGGTATCTCTCTCTCTCTCTCTCTCTCTCTCTCTCTCTCTCTCTCTCTCTCTCTCTCTCTCTCTCTACTGTCGTAACTTTTGTTGTTGATTACGAATGAGATGCTGAGTCAATTCCAAATACTTAACAATCTATCTGACAGTTTCTCCATTAATCCTTTATAAAACAGACTCTGCCAAGCTTGAACCACTACCTGCAACTCTCTCCTGCACACCAAGAATACTGTAGATGCCTGAGTGCTTTCCCTGATGAACTTGTTTGCGGCACCTTTGTTACCTCCCTTGTGTCACTTCAATTCCTCCATCTGCTGTGGATTTCATGGGGCGAGGTTCACAGATTTTCGGGAATAACTCTCAAACAAACAGATGGATTGGGATAATACAAAACACAGAGATAACAATTAGCGTGATGTCTCAAAAGCACCCAGTCAAAGTAAGATCCCAATTCATTAGTTTTTCAGAGAGCTATTCACGAAAAAAAAAAAAAACGATGCAACACGCCCTATGAAGCATGCAACAGGTTAGGGAGTACTGTAGATAGTTAGTACAGTTCCACCTGTAGCTGCACGCCCACTAATGCAGCCTTATCACACCTGCTCACCGCTCACCCGCTCCTCGTTACAGGTGCACGTTTAACGACCACCCGCTGATGAAAGAGGACATGATTAAAACCTACTGCTGGCTGCACACTACCTTCACTCTGCCACGCCACTACAAGGGTGAGTAATGGGAGAGGAGAGGAGAAGAGAGGAGATAGAGAGAGAGAGGTAGAGATATTGTAAGCCTCTTCCTTTCTTGAATGTGCATATAAAGGTTCTCTGCAGTGCATTCTGTGCTATATGGCGATGCATACCGCGGTGAAAGGGTTAAGCAAGCTTCCTCACGTCTTCAGGTGCGGGACAGATCTACCCGGGCATCGGCGCCACCACATCTAACGGCGAGTTTGTTTACCACGCCTATTACCAGTGGGTGCCTTTCGTTCTCTTCCTGCAGGTGAGTGGAGGGCCTTGCATACGACTCTCATTCTCAACCCTTTGGCTTCTTCCTTTCTTTCTTTCTTTCTTTCTTCTGCTTTCGCCGTTTCCCTCGAGTCAGGTGTTGGCGCCATGCACGAGTCCCCTCCAGTTATTTCTGTCACTTGCGTCTTCCCCTGTGACTCTTAACCATCTGCCTGGTAATGGCAAAAGGTAGCTTCATACTCACCAGCACTTTTATTAGATATTCGATGGCACCTTTCCTGCTGTGAGTGGAGTCTTTCAAAATCCTTACCAGAACTTATACTCGTACAATGCCATCATATCAAGCTGAAAAGACTATATTCGAAGGCCATACAGGAGAAGAGTTAGGTTTTCTTGGGCCTTTTTCCTCTAAAGGTGATGCAGAATCTTAAACAGTCATTAGAAGCATGAAAACAACCTATAAAATTCACATGGTTTCCAGCTTATCAAAACTACTGGAACTGCGAGAGATAAGACGGATTACAGGAAGACAAAGATACGTAGGGCGAGGTGAGGTTGTCCTTGTATGTATTGTATGTATATACGAGTATGTTATGTATTTATATATGTATGAAGGCTTGTCTCCAATGACAATGCTGGTAGGCGGTGAGAGTGGGAACGCATGAATGGAGAGAACAATGTGTCGCTTTAATACGGCCTCATTATAGAGATGGTGGGAGTGTGATGGCAAAAAGAGAGACATTAGGAAGTAAGGGAGAGGAAAACGAGGGAGGTGCTGGAGGCGAAAGTCGTAGTATATACAGTAGAAGGCTCTGTATGCATGTACTCGTATGATGTCACACTGCCGCTCTCATGTCTACATGCAACGACCACACCACATGAAACACCGCTTTTCGTGCAATCAGCGAGGTTAAGTAGCGTTGAGTCTGGTTAGTGTTTGGATGGGTGACCGCCTAGGATCACCGGATGTTGTTGGTATTGCAAGATTCCCACATTACTTTCCAGGCCATCATGTTCTACGCACCATACTGGCTGTGGAAGATGTGGGAGGGAGGCGTGGTGGATTCCGCGTCCACAGACCTGGCGGCGCCCGTTATGAATAAAGAGGAGCTCA
>NC_087161.1:4075000-4097500 GCF_035594125.1 Scylla paramamosain
GAGTGGCGGCACCAGTAAACAGGATGTGACGCCAGGGATGCTAGCTCTCCGGTGACCCTGACGTTGCTAGCTCTCCGGTGACCCTGACGTTGCTAGCTCTCCGGTGACCCTGACGTAACTTAGAATGTCGACCACCTTAGCGTACCACATGTTCCACCAAAGACACGTGTGCTGCAGGATCGACACTCAAGGCTGGAAAGATGAGAGAGAGAGAGAGAGAGAGAGAGAGAGAGAGAGAGAGAGAGAGAGAGAGAGAGAGAGAGAGAGAGAGAGAGAGAGAGAGAGAGAGAGAGAGAGAGAGAGAGAGAGAGAGAGAGAGAGAGGAGGCAGAGTATCTTAAGTGTGAGATAACAGACATCATTCAAGACGTCATTTAAAAGCAATGACATCTATAAAGACATCGACGAAAATTAAAGAGAAGTGAATAGAAAAGATAGATATAGCAATTCCTAGACGGTATAATGCCTCGACGTGGTTGTAGGGCAAGAAAATACGTTAGAAATTACCGAAAAAAAAAATTGTTGACGACCAGCAGGGAAAGTGTTGAGACAAAGGAACGTATACAGTATTCACTAACACCCTTTCAGACGCCCCCCGCCCCCCGCCCCCCGCCAAGAGATTATTTTCAAAGACCACAGGGATGATTAATTGGATTCCCAGGCTTTTTTTTTTTCCAATGACGAGGCAGAATCCTTGTTAATCTGTCACTATATTAACAGCGCCTTTGAAACCACCCCCCCTAACTTTCTCTACAGCTTCTTGAAATAGTCGGTACAAGGGTCTAAAATGTTTAAGATAGGGTACCATGGAAGTATTAACGTGGAAGTAATTGTGCTGGAAAAAGACTCCACCACACAATAAGTGGACTGGTTTAACCCTTTATCTGCTCTATGGCAAATCTTCCTTTAATCATAAACTTCACTGGGTTATTTTCGTTTCTTCAGCAGCCGCCTCTAAATGCTGTATAGGCCAGGCACCAGAGAGCTCTTTTAATCCCTCTTTTCAATAGTGTACTCGTATGTACTTGGAAAAGGTCTCGTGTTGTGCCATTTGTGTTGAGGACTGTTGGATGTCGTAGTGAGAGAGTCAAATGTGCTCTTTTGATTTCCATAACAATGTTTACATGTGCAAGACGGAAGGAAAGAACCATTTGATTTTTTTCGACAAGAGTTCTACTACTACTACTACTACTACTACTACTACTACCACTACTGCAACAATAATAACAACATCAACATCAACATCAACAACAACTACTACTACTACTACTACTACTACTACCACCGCTGACGCCACTGCTATCAATACTCTAGGAAAATAAAAGGTGCGTGTGTGTGACTAAGCATATCCTAAATCCCTACATTGCCACACCCACCACTTCTAGGATTCATTGCGACACACACACACACACACACACACACACACACACACACTACCAGGTAACAGTGAACGGGTAACAAATTTAGTACATAACCAGGTGCCTCTCTCTCTCTCTCTCTCTCTCTCTCTCTCTCTCTCTCTGAACGCGTCAAAGAAAACGTAAACAAATGAGAAAGAGAGAAAATGGGCAGCCCTTCCTTTCCTTTTATCACTTTCTAACTCCCTTCCCTCACTCACCTCTCACTCATCTCCTTTCATTCGTGATCGTCTTGTTCGTTGTCAGTTTTGCTCTTCCTTTCTTCCAACAGCTGTGTGTGTGTGTGTGTGTGTGTGTGTGTGTGTGTGTGTGTGTGTGTGTGTGTGTGTGTGTGTGTGTGTGTGTGTGTGTGTGTGTGTGTCTAATTACAAGGTTTTCTTTCAAGACTCAAAGTATGTTACCTTGAATCATGAATTACTTTCTTTTTCGTTCCAGAGAGAGAGAGAGAGAGAGAGAGAGAGAGAGAGAGAGAGAGAGAGAGAGAGAGAGAGAGAGAGAGAGAGAGAGAGGGAGGGAGAGAGACTACAAGTTAGAGAAAGGGTGTGGTTTATGCCTTAGGTTTATGCCTTATTATTATTGGTAGTTGACAGAAAAAGGGAAATATTTTATGGCTGTGTGTCTAGTCAGGGTATTAGGGCGTCTATGGTGGGTATTATGGTGTAAGTGTATTTTCATCTATTTATTCATCTGCTTCATATATCTATTTATCAAGTCTTCATTTATCCGCTTATCTACGAGTATTCTTTTACTTTATTTATTTGTTTATTCATTATTTGGAGTGACAGTTTCATTCCGTTCTTGGTCAGTTTTCTTCACAAACAGATAAACTGACAAATAAATAAATAAATAAATAAATAAATAAATAAATAAAGCCGATTCACATAAATAAAGCCGATAAATAAATAAAGCCGATTGTTGTTGTTGCTGTTGTTGTTGTTGTTGCTGTAATGGGTAAGTTATTGTAATGGTAGGCACGTTACAGTCGCCGCTGCACTCCAGGCCCAACCATTCACCCAACCAGCACAATTTAGTTTATGAAAAGCTCAGAGACGAAAAAGAGCACGGCAGCCAGGCGTGTCTCAGGCATGTACTGCATCTTGACGTACATTGCCGATCCTCCCCCACCTCTCTCTCTCTCTCTCTCTCTCTCTCTCTCTCTCTCTCTCTCTCTCTCTCTCTCTCTCTCTCTCTCTCTCTCTCTCTCTCTTATACAAAAAGGTAGAGTTTACCCTAAAATAAATCTATGAAAAGTGGTTCATATTAAGAAAAATTCATGTGATTTAAGGGTAGACACATCTAAATATAAACGAATGCGTATCAAGTTCATACTTTGATAAAAAAAAATGAGAAAATAAGCAACAACAACAACAACAATAATTTGGAGCACTCAGCCATCGCTTATACAATGCCAAGACGGGCAAAACACTATTCAAATCATGTCTTTTTATTATTATTATTTATTTATTTATTTTTTATTTTTTTTTCGCTTTCCAAAGAATCCTCAACTAGCTGCAATCTCCCTCAACGTTTGAAAGGGACCAAGGGATATTTTCTTCTTCCTCTGACTTTTCTTCTACATCTTCTACATTTTCTTCTCCTTCTTCCTCTTATGCTACTTCTCCTTCTTCTCCCTCTGGTGGTGGTGGTGGTGGTCCTTCCTCTTCTTCTGTTGGTGGTGGTGGTGGTGGTACTGCCTCTGATGGTGTTGCTGCTTCTTCTTCTGCTGCCTCCTCCTCCTGACCCCCTGGCAACTTTGACCACTTAATCTACCCTATCCTATCCTATCCTGCTCGAGTCAGTCAGTTTGGTGGTGCTTGGAGATGTCAGGGTCAGGTCAGTGGTGCTGCTTCTTCTTCCTCTGCTGGTGGTGTTGGTGATGCTACTGCTGCTTCTTCTTCTTCCTCTGCTGCTGCTGGTGATGCTGCTGTTCTTTTTTCTCTTCTTCTTCTTCTTCTGCTACTGCTGCTGCTGGTGTTCTTCTTCTTCCTCTCTTTCTTCTTTTGCTGCTGGTGGTGGTGGTCCTCTTCTTCTTCCTCTACTGGTGGTGGTGGTGGTGGTGGTGGTGGTGGTCCTCTGCTCCTGGTTGTGGGGGTGGCTTCTTCTTCCTCTGGTGTTGTGCAGCGTCTCCTTCTTCCACTGCTGCCTCCTCCTCCTCTTGACCCTGGCTACATGGACCACCTAACTAACCATATCCTATCCTATCCTACCCTATCCTAACCTATCATATCCTGTCCTGTATCCTTAACCTGCTCGAATTAGTCAGTTCAATGGTGCTGCTGCTTCTTCCTCTGCTGGTGGTGGTGGTGATGGTCCTTCTTCTTCTTCTTCTTCTGCCGCTCTTACTGTTGCTGCTGGTCCTCTTCTTCTTCCTCTGCTGGTGGTGGTGGTTGTGGTGGTCCTCTTCTTCTTCCTCTGCTGGTGGTGGTGGTGGTGGTTCTTCTTCTTCCTTTGCTGGTAGTGGTGGTGGTGGTCCTCTTCGTCTTCCTCTGCTGCTGCTGCTGGTGGTGATCCTCTTCTTCCTCTGCTGGTGGTGGTGGTGGTGGTCCTCTTCTTCTGCTGGTAGCGGTGGTGGTGGTGGTCCTTCTTCTTCTTCTTCTTCCTCTGTTGCTTCTTCCTCTGGTGCTGTGCTGCGTCTTCTTGCTGGTGTTGGTTCTTCCTCTTCCTCTGCTGCCTCCTCCTCCTGACCCTGGCATGGACCACCTAGCTAGCCTATCCTATCCTATCCTGCCTTATGCTATCCTACCTGCTCGAGTTGGTCAGTCTGGCGGTGCTTGGACATTTCAGGGTCAGTTCAGTGGTGCTGCTTCTTCTTCAAATGATAGTGCTGCTTCTTCTTCTTCCTCTTCCTCTCCTGCTGCTAGTGGTGGTGGTGGTGGTCGTTTTTCTTCTTCCTCCGCTGGTGGTGTTGGTGTTAGTCCTTCTTCTTCCTCTGCTGCTGGTGGTGGTGGTTCCTTCTTCTTCTTCCTCTGCTGCTGGTGGAGGTGTTGGTCCTTCTTCTTCTACCACTGCTGCTGGTGGTAGTGGTCCTCTTCTTCTTCTGCTGCGCTGCTGCTGATGGTGGTCCTCTTCTTCTTCTTCTTCTTCTTCTTCTTCTTCTTCTTCTTCTTCTTCTTCTGCTGCTGCTGCTTGTGGTGGTGGTCTTCTTCTTCTTCCTCTGTTGCTGCTGCTGTTGGTGGTGGTCCTCTTCTTCTTCCTCTGTTGCTGCTGCTGCAGGTGGTCCTCTTCTTCTTCTTCTGCTTCTGCTGCTGCTGCTGCAGGTGGTCCTCTTCTTCTTCTGCTTCTGCTGCTGCTGCTGCAGGTGGTCCTCTTCTTCTTCTGCCTCTGCTGTTGCTGCTACAGGTGGTCCTCTTCTTCTTCTGCTTCTGCTGCTGCAGGTGGTCCTCTTATTCTTCTGCCTCTGCTGCTGCTGGTCCTCTTCTTCTTCCTCTGCTGCTGCTGCTGCTGCTGGTCCTCTTCTTCTTCCTCTGCTGCTGCTGCTGCTGGTGGTCCTCTTCTTCTGTCTCTGCTGCTGCTGCTGGTAGTGGTCCCTTCTTCTGCCTCTGCCCCTGGTCCTCTTCTTCTCCCTCTCCATCAGCAGCAGCCTCTTCTTCTTCCACTGCTGCTGGTGGTGGTCCTCTTTTTCTGCCTCTGCTGCTGGTGGTGGTCCTCTTCTTCTTCTTCCTCTGCTGCTGCTGCTGCTGGTTCTCTTCTTCTGCTGCCAGTGGTGATGATTCTCTTCTTCCTCTTCTGGCGGTGTCCTCTTCTTCTGCTGCCAGTGGTGATGATTCTCTTCTTCCTCTTCTGGCGGTGTCCTCTTCTTCTTCCTCTTCTGGCGGTGTCCTCTTCTTCTTCCTCTTCTGCTGGTGGTGGTCCTCCTTCTTCCTCTGCTGCTGCTGGTGGTGGTCCTCTTCTTCTCCTCTTCTTCTTCCTCTGCTGCTGCTGCTGCTGCTTTTTCTTCCTCTGGTGCTTCCTCCTCCTGACCCTGGTCATTACTTGAACCACTAAATTGACTTAAACTATCCTATCCTAACCTACTTGAGTCAGTCAGTTTGGTTGTCCTTGTACTTCCCAGGGTGGGTTTTAGGCACACATGGTGGTAGAGTGGATGGGTTTTTTTTTTTTTTTTTTTTTTTGCAAGTTCCGAGTGGGGTTCGAACCCACGCTTCCCTCACGCCAATTTTGAAGTTCATCACTACCCACTGGGCCTATTTCCGCGTCTTATGTTCATGTTATTATATATTAAAGGAGAAAATATATTGTTTATTATAATGTGAATATTTTTTTACCAGGTCATTTTTTTTATATTATTTTTAAGTACCTAGTGGGGTTTGAACGGTGACGTCCAACACTCAAGGTTCCCAAGACAGTCACTCTATCCACTGGGCTACGGGAACCCCAACACAGACTTAAGTAAAAAATATATATATTTGAACACAGTAATTTCCTACCTGTGTTCATGCCGCACCAAAAATTCAATAAGTATAAATGCTGTTGATTTAAATATTAACATTCACATTCACAACGATAATAAGATAAAATTAAGTATTGTGGACTTGCGGGAATATCGGTCATGGTGTGAAACTAACAGTAGGTGAGATTAAAGAACTTTAGAGCGGCGGGGGCTCCCTGGGTCTGGAGCCGCCTGTAGGAACCCTCCCTCGTGTTGCGTGGCCGAGGGCGTGTGTGTGCTTTATTTATTTATTTTTTTTTTTTTTTACGCGTCCCATAAACATTGCAAACCACCCCTTACAACTTTACCATCTTAGCAACAGTGTGTGTGTGTGTGTGTGTGTGTGTGTGTGTGTGTGTGTGTGTGTGTGTGTGTGTGTGTGTGTGTGTGTGTGTGTGTGTGTGCGGGAGGGGGTGGTAGGTGTCATTGTAATATAAATGTTAGTTATGAATACAGCAGCAGTCTGTGACATCATCACTCATATCTACCGTGCTCCTCTTTCTCCTTCATTTTATTGCTTCTCATTGTGTTTTTCCCTCATATACTCGTACATCTCTGGACAGAGAGAGAGAGAGAGAGAGAGAGAGAGAGAGAGAGAGAGAGAGAGAGAGAGAGAGAGAGAGAGAGAGAGAGAGAGAAATATCATTCATCCAAAACACCGAAATCTATAATAATAATAATAATAATAATAATAATAATATTATTATTATTATTATTATTATTATTATTATTATTATTATTAAATAAATAAAATAAAATAAATAAATAAATAAATAAATAAATAAATAAATAAATAAATAAAATAAAATAAATCGTCCGCTATCGTAAGACGGGCTTTTTTTATTAATTTTCATAACATTTACCGTGTCAAGAATCAACACACGTTTGCTTTACTTTGCTGTACTATTAATATACACACAACAATAACCCTATCTATCAATCCATCAGTCACACCTTTACTTAACTCTCCACCACTGACCGTCGACTGAAACAAGTGGCGCGGAATCTGTAAACAAACGTATTAAGTACTATCTTGCACCAAAGTACTTCCACCATACCCACTCCTTACATACAACTAAACCACAACAACCACACAAACAAATAAAAAAATCACCATTAACACATTCCACGCCAAACCACACCTCAGTAAGGAAAAATTAACCACCATGCAATAATAAAAACAAATAAAACCGTACGCGGACCGAGACATTTAATGACACACAGACAGACGGACACAGGAAGGAAGGTAAGGATTAAGATTATTCCCGTCCTTTTTTCTTAACTTTAATACCTCTCTTAAAATCAACAGGTTCTGAAAAGGCTCGAAGGTTTTTTAAAATTAATATACTTAAATGAGGAGTGGAGACAGGAAGGAGACGCGGTGAGAAGAGAAAGAGAAGAGAAGGGTGATTTAAGTGAGTCATCTTGCGTAGTAAAACAGACAAAAAGAAACTGAATAAATAAAGGAATGGAAGACATATGATGGGTGGAGGCAGTAAGTCTTGAGTGATGGGGAAAGGTGAAAGAAAGACAAGCAGATGAGAAGAAACAGTTGGGGGTGGTGGTGGTAGTGGTGGTGATAAGTTAAGGGCAGGGCGCTTCCTCTCAGCCTGGACAGGAAGGGGCGAGACAGTCCTAAAGGAAGCCGAGTGTTGTATTACTACTGTGTGTTGAGACTCCAGTGAATACAAATCTAATCAAGGTTGGTACTGAAGTAACATTTTGCATTTTCACCCAACTTAGGTTTGGATCAATTCATTTCATTAATTTTAGTGTTGTTTGCTTATTGTGCATATCACGATTTGAAGAGAGAGAGAGAGAGAGAGAGAGAGAGAGAGAGAGAGAGAGAGAGAGAGAGAGAGAGAGAGAGAGAGAGAGAGAGAGCGCGTCATATTTTAGTCCAGAAGTAAATAGTCACTGTCTCAAAATTGTTGTACCCTACGCTTGAGTAATTTCCATAAAGCCCTACAAGTCTGATTTAGGATAGTGCCAAAATAACAAGAGGGTTTTCATCTAAAGGTTACATTAGCTTAGGTTGGTTTTATGATAACTGAGTTCATTCATTTTACTGGTGTTCCCATCATTGTGTAGACCATAAGATGAAAAAGAAAAGTAACATTACCATTTTATCCATAAACAAATACATACTCAAAATCTCAAGATGAACATGCTAAGGTTATTTCAATTACATCGCAAATCCAAACCTCCATCAATCATAGCAACACTCAAGGTGCGATGGTTAGCTTAGGTGAGGTTTGAGTGACGAGATCTATACAATAAGGGTAAAGATTTGGGACTTGGAGGTTGCTGTCTGGTGAAATGATATCCCCACTTTGACTCCTCCTGTGTGTGGCTTAAGTGTCTGGTGTTTTGACACCCTCCACCACCCAGCGCAGGCCACATCATGGGCTGCTGGCTGGTTACACTGTCGCACTGATTATTTTATTATTTTTTATCTCATGGTGGCAAAAAATGTATGTGCTTAGCCATAACAAGGTGAGCTAGATGGGTGTTGTAAGCATGCTTCAGAGAGTGGTGATTCTATTGCATTAGTTGAGGATAATAGACAAATAAGAGCATCAACAGGAAACTCAAAGCAGGTGGGCTGCAAGGTCAGGCAGGAAGGAAAGATTGTGCAACCATCATGGTGCCAATTACTGCCATGCCTGGTTGAGCAACCCAAACAACTGCCAGTGTACAAATGGCCACCAAAACATTTTAAGAATGTTAATTGGTTGAGTTCACTGTGTTGTGTATACATCATGTGTACGTGATCTTTGTTCTCTTGTTGCATTGGCTGGTGTGTGAGCCTCAGTGGGCACAGCAGCCTCAGAGCAGTGAAGACAACCAACACTGGCAACCTCTCAACCATTTGATAGTTTACTGGAAATATTTAATTGCAACCAAGGAAGTACAGTAATGCTGGTTTACAATTTTGAGAGCCAGACTTTTTAAAAAGCAGAGCTTTTAATGCAAAGAACAGAACAGGCTTGCTGCCTGGCTAGTGGCAGAAAACTGAGGGAGTGCACCAATGTTTATATTTTTGTTGCACAGTAATTGTTCTGCTTTTATAACAAGACTATGTGGAGAATCTCTACCCCACAAGGAGCAAGGCTGCCTGTCCCACCGTTCACTGCCACAGGGTGAGTTGCAGTGCTCTTCTCCAGGTGATAAAGACAATGTAGGAATCACTTAGCTACTCACAGCAGGAACATGCGTCTGTCATAAGTGAGTGAAGGCACCTTGGAAAATGTTCAACTCTCACAACTTTTAGGTTCGTGCATCGCTCAAAAAGCCAGTCAGACCGGTGCTGCTACACAACTGTGTGCACCAAGAGCTAAGTGGCTGAGGAAGCAGCAAACTGAGAACAATTTCATATATACCATGGTGGTCCCTTTGATCTAATACAGGCTGTGCATTTGTAGATGATGTGCTGTTGGCCACTGGCAAGCATGAATTCAGCAATCACAAAATCTGCAATTGCATGAATAGATAAAATATCTTGAAATCTGCCCAACAGGACTGGATTCATACCTGTAAGAAGTGTTTTCAGCAGATCCTGACTTACAATGGTTTGCCTTGTAATATTTTCTATTCACTGTGGACTTATTAAAGTACAAAGTAAGTATCAAAACATAAGGCACTGCCACAGAAAATCTGATCAGCACAAAAATTCACTGTGTAGACCAGGCCTAATAGTTAATATTGTGGCCCAGTCATGCAGTGCATCATCAGCAACTAAAAATCTACTACCAAATGCCTTACCTCATCTCCTCAGTGAGTGCCATGCAACACACTCCCTGTGCCACCAACACCACCATGCCAGGCCAGCCGTGTGTGCCCACCTGCAGGGGACAGAAATGCCAGTGTTAAACTGATGATTCATTACTGGCTTTTAGTGACAACTTATTGCCCTACAACTTACTGTATTAATAAAAGATTTTTCTGACCTTTTTTTCATCAGTCTTGGTCAAAATATTCAAGACCCAAGCAGTACTCATGCATGAAAGAATTTCTGAGGTAACATGCCTGGCTCAACCCATCACAGACACCCTATTCATAGATAAAATTAGTATATCAGAGAGGTACAACTGCTGTTTTACCATAACACAATGCTATGTGTCTACAGGATTGTGGTAAATTAAGAAAATACTATATCTACATCTCCTTGTTTGTATGTTTTTAATATATAGTCCTCAAAGATTCACAGGTTGCACTGTTCACAGAGGCAGGCACTGCTACAAATAATGAAACAAAGAGAATTTGGAATTAGGTTTAAAGACATTCTTTAACAAGAAATAAATACTGGAAAACTTTTCTTTTCCACCTTCCATTTAACATGAACAGTGACAGGTCATAAGTTAAAAGTAGTATTGATAAATTAAATGATTCTGAAATAAAAAAAAAATTAGTAAAATATCAGAATACAACAATGATGGGACTTCACAGTGTGCTTCTCTGGTTCCTGGGAAGCCACACCAGTGAGCTTAACCTTGGCTCAGCTTGTAGTCACCACCATTCAATGAAATCCCTGCAGCCTCCAGTAGGTTGGTTAGTGAGTCACACCAAGGCCCCAGAAACAGCCAACACAACAAAGGATAGAATAGAACAATGAACATCCTCAGACTTCTTGCCACTCTCATGAGATTATAAAATTCTCGTAAGTGGAGTGTCTTTGGGGTATAAAAGTCTCACTCTAACATTGGTTAGCTACAAACAGCAATTTTTATCTATCTATTTATTTATTTATTTATTATTTCTTGGTTTTACATCCAGTTTATGAGGGCTAGGATGGTGCCTCTTAATGAAAGTCTGCATTTGGCATTTGGGAACTGTCAGGCCAACTGGATGCCCTTCTTACCCTCAGCCTGTGGTCAGGAAGGATAACAAAAGAAATCATAATGTGGTGCAAGATGACTAGCTACAGTTCAATAGGTGGAATGGAGGGCAGAGTGCTGGAGTGCATAACAGAATGTAATGAGGGGAGAACAAGAGATTGGAAATAGCAAGCATAGAAATAAACGTTGACTTTTATTGCACCCATCCATCCCCTTGTTTGAGTTCTTAAAAATATTTATAAGGTAGATATGTAGATAGATAGATAAATAGATAGATGAATAATGATGATAAAAGACAAACATTTATCAGATACAGAAACACACAGATAGATAGATAGATAGATAGATAGATAGATAAACAAATATTTTATCAGATATAAAGATAAACAGACAGACTGATAGACAAAGAAAATAATGGATAGATAGACTGATAGATAATGATAATAACAAATAGATAATGCCAGTAACAGATAGACAGACAAATAGATAATAATGACATAGACAGACAGAATGATAGACAATGATGATAACAGATAGACAGACAAGGAAAATAAGAAATAGATAAACAATGAAAATAACAGATAGACAATGATAGATAACAATAATAACAACAGATAGATAAGGGAATAATAATAACAAACAGACAGACAGACAGACAAAGAACACTAACAACCCTTTACACACTTGCAGCACACACACCAAGATGGCCGAGGGGGAGACGGAAGAGCAGGAGACCCTGATCCGTGCTGACGACCTGCAGGAGCTGAGCGTTGGAGGGGGTGGAGGGGGTGGCGGGGGCGGGGGAGGGGCTACTGCCACAATGCCACCCCTCCCCTCCCTCCTGCAGCAGCCACCGCCCCCCTGGCACTTGCCCCTGCACTGTGCCGCATTGGTGCTGGTCTCTGCCGCGCTGGTCATCATGCTGCCTGTGTATCTTGAGGTGTGGATGGGGAGGGGGGAGGGGAAGAGTTGGGTGGAGATGGGGAAAGGAAGAATGGGGTGGGAAAGTGGGAAAGAGTAGGGTAGCAACAGGGAGAAGGGAAGGAAAGAGGACTGGAGGGATAATGGGAAAGGAAAGGGGGAAGAGTGGAGTGAGAGAGGAAAGGAAATGTGAAAGAATGGAGTGAAAGAGGAATGAAGGGATAAGGGTAAAGGAAAGGAGCAAGAGTGGAATGAAAGAGAAATGAAGGAATAAGGGGAATGGAAAGGAGGAAAAGTAGAAAGAAGGGATAGCCAGAGAGAGAGAAGAGTGAAGAGAAAGAGGGTTAAAGAAAAGAAGCATGAGTGGAATGAAAGAGGAATGAAGGAGTAATCTGTACCATCTCATCCCATTACACTTTACCTATAAACAAACAGTCAGTGTCTCAAAAGTAATAAGCTAAACCATTTCCATAAAACCCCCAATCAACGCCCCTCACACACCACCCCCCACAGTCCATCAATGGTGCGGGTGACGCATACTCCGGCCTGCTGTTCCTGTCGCTGTTCACGGCCGCTCCCATCGTGCTGTGTGTGCAGGTGCGCTACAGCTACTTCTGCCAGGTGGGGAGGCTCGGCCCGCCCTCCCCTGCCCGTGTGGTGAGGCTGGGGGCCATCCACGGCCTGGCCACCCTCATGACGGTGTACGCACTGGACCGGCGGCGGGTGGTGTGTCATGCCCAGGAGCCGCTCATGGGCCTGGTGGTGATGTACATGATCATCATTTACTTCTTCTACCGTGGCCCAGGTGAGGTGGTTGGGGTGGGCTCACTTCTACCGGGGGCCAGGTGAGGTGGTTGAGGGGTGGACTCACTTCAGTCTTTGGTCTGTCTGTAATGCTTCCCTGCAGCACTTCATTAAGAGCCTGAGAAATTGAAAGTTTGACTGGGATGGGTTCACTTCAATCAGTCTGTAATGCCTCCCTTGAACACTTCCCTGAATCACGTTGAAGTTGAAAGTTTGGCCTGGATGGGTTCACTTTGGTCTGTAATGTTTCCCTTCAACACTTCATTGAAACATGAGAAATCAAAAGTTGGGCTGGGTTGGGCTCACTCTGGTCTGTCTGTCATGCCTCCCTCGAACACCTCATTGAAATATGGAGAAATTCATCTGAAGGCTGGATGGATTTCCTATGAGAGGTTCATGTTGGGGATCAGATTCCCTCACACAACCATGACAGTTTATTAGCTTTTTTTGTGTACATCTCTGCAATACACAGCTTCATTTTTCCACTTAGATCAATTTTTCTTACATTCTTTTTTGCAGGACACATTCATGCATTCACAAACTTAAAGAAACCTCACGTGACTTAATTGCCATCCAGCAGTTGCCAGTTAGCATCCCTGCATGCTCCTCTGAATTTTGATCATGGTCTTCTGTCTCCAGCCAAAAGTCAGCTGTCTCCAAGTCTTCCCTCCAGCTGCTTCCTTCAGTGACCCTCTCCATGTACTTCTTTGTCTTCCTTATGGTCTTACTCCTGCCAGCATTTGAAGGTCATCCTCTCCTTTTTGTCACTCCCTTCCTTTCTTTCCCTACACTTTTCTCCACCTCACTCCTCCCTTCCTTCACAGAGCTGAGTTCCGCCAAGATGTTCTCCCTGTGTGGCGTCCTCAGCGGTCTCTTCCTGGCGGTGGACTTCCAGCTCAACAACAAGTTCCGTTGCCGCGGGTCGGACCGGGCTGGGGACGGGCCAGCGGAGGAGGGGCCCAAGTGGGGAATGGAGGCACACTCACTGTGGACCATTGTGTACGCTGTGGCCCTCTTCCTCTTCACCCTGGCCTGGCTCATGCTGGAGAGGGAGGTGCTCTCAAAGAAGGTGAGGAGGAGGAGGAAGAGGAAGCAGAGAAGAGTGTTGGACTCCTCATGATATGTATTCTGTGTATATATGTACTTATTTGCAGTCAAGGATCACCTGTAATTAGAATAATTTCGTACAGACACTTTCTCACTTATGAGTTAGGCTCATAAGTCATCATAAGTCATCATTTTGGGTGTTACATCTAGGTAATATTTTAAAGTTGTGTTAAAACAATATTATACAGTACACAGTGATAAAGGTATTGTATATATAATAATAAAACAAAAGAAATTAAACTACCATATCTTGCAACATCAAAGATACAATTTTTCCCCTAAAATAAGCCTAGAAAACCTATACAATTCTTGTTGGTATCTCTGAATGTTTGTAACTTGGATGTTTGTAAGCCAGGGAATGTCTGTATTCAGTTCAGTTTAATTCAACACACTAATTTTGGTCTCTTGCCTTGTAAATCATAATCTCTTTTAGCTAAATTTTTAAAATATGACAGAATATTTAGCTAAATTTTTAAAATATGACAGAATATTCATAATTGTAAGAGTGTGCTGGTAGATGCCACGTCACAACTCAGAAAGCCTTTTTATGGACATTTTCAGCTGTGAATGCATATAGATGGTGCAGATAGAATGCTAGTAAGCTGTGAGTGTCCAAAGAGTAACCCTGCACAAATCCAACTTTTTGCATCAATAACTTTTTCCAGTCCTAACTTTTTATTTATTTATTTTTTTTTAAGCCTTACTACATTATATTCATTTATGTATGTTTGTACTTATAAATCTCCTTGTATATATTTGTACCTATAATTCTACTCCCCAGGGTATGGACACAGGACGGCGCCTGATCACCACTGTGTCAGGGGCGCCAGGTGGGGGTGGCGAGGACACAGAGGCCCTGGTGGTGGTGGCCAATGGTGGTGGTGGTAGTGGGGTGCTGGCCCTCCCCACTGCGGTTCCCAATGCCAAGTGGGAGCTGTACATGGTGTGGTTCTCCCTCGCCTCCCTTGTGGCCACCCTTGCCCTTCTCTGGACTGACTTCTTCACCACTCTTGGCAAGGTTGTCATGTCTTTTATGTTGGGAAGAATACTCATTCCTATCATTGTGTCATTTTTATCCTGTTTTTTTGTCTTTTTTCATTGCTACCATAACATTTTCTTCATTTTATTTTCCCATCTTTTCTTTCAGCTTTCATCACATTCTTTCAGTGTTTTTTTTTTTCCTGCCACTCACTGCTGCCTTCCTATCTTCTTTCTTCTCTTCTCATTTCCCATTTTCTTATTCTCTCTGGCTGTCTTTTTCTCACCACATTCAGCAGGATTTTAAAAAGTTTTCAGAATACCAGTGTGTATGAAGCAGAAAAGAAAAAAGACAAGAAAATTAGCCATGCATTTGTGAAGTAATATACCAGCAAGCCATTCATTCACTTGCCACTGTCACTCCCTAAAATGCACCACTTCCCTTCCCTTCCCTTCCACAGGCTGGCTCCCCTTCAGAGTTTGCCCGACTGGCTGCTGGAGGGTGGAGGTGCCACTTCCACTGGGGGGGTGAGTGTGGCCCCACAGCGCTGTATGGCTGGCTAATGGCGGCCCTGCATGTGATCTTCCTGTGGCTGCTGGGGAAGGTGATGACCGCAGCACAGTCCATGGTGTTTGCCCTGGCCACAACTGCCCTTGCCCTGCCCATACAAGCAGCCTGGTGGTCTCTCTTCACCATGGGAGGGCCCTTGGGCATGGTGTGGCATCCCGTGGTAGGTGGACAGAGAGGGAATAAGATTGAAAGGGTGATAGGCAAGTCTGTGGTGGGTGAGGACATGGGAGAGTAATTGGATGTGGAAGGGTGAAAGATAAGCTTGTGATAAGTGAAGGGATGGGAAGGTAATGAGATGGTTTGAAGGGTGATGGGCAAGTCTGTGTTTGGTGGAGATGGGAGAGTAAAGACAAGCCTCTCTTCTCTCCTTCAGTCTCTCATTCAAGCCCTCTCCCTCCTTCAGATCACTGGAGAGCTCATCTTTAGCCTGCTGGGGACACCTGTCATGGTGGCCTGCCTCTGCTTCTGGTGCCACGTGGATGCTAAGAACTCCCACCGCACCAACAGCCTGCTCCTCACCTAGGCCTGGCGGGGGTAGAGGGTGCCAGGCCTACTGCTCTGATAGGGGGAGGAAATAGTGGTTGTGTGGCTGTCTATTGTGTGTGTGTGTGTGTATATGTGTGTGTCTGAGAGATGTCTTAATGATCACATGCATGATTCATGATTGCCGACTATTTCCCTCCCAGTGAGAAATTTGAGTGCTCGTGTACCTAGTTTGATCTCCAGGCAAGGCAGTGAGGTACAGACCCTTCACACTTTTCACGCTCTTCACACACCAAGTCCTTTCATTCAAGGACAGTATCTTCTTGTGACTACTTGCCACTGAGTGAGAGAAAGAGAGAACGGTGGCAATGTGAGTGTGTGACTTGAATCTCGTCCTGACAATTGACAGGAAAGAATGGAACCACTGAGTTTATGAGAGACTTAGGACCTATTTTATTGCTTGTGAGAGAGAGAGAGAGAGAGAGAGAGAGAGAGAGAGAGAGAGAGAGAGAGAGAGAGAGAGAGAGAGAGAGAGAGAGAGAGAGAGAGAGAGAGAGAGAGAGAGAGCATTATACATGTTTTAGGCTACTTAGGTTCATGAGGCGTTCAGAGTAGCAGTGAGGATCTGTGGGCACTGAAGGGGAAAGAGAAAGAACAAGGGAGTGGAGTGTCTGTTGAGTGCCAATCATTGCCTTGCCTTACTTTGAGTTCACTGACATTATTTCTGGCAGTGTAGAGACAAGTGTTCATCCTCAGGCAACATATGGGTGATAAAAAGACACATGTTAGGCCAGTTGAGTTTGGTGAGTTTGGTCTCTAACAAGGCAGTACAGGGTGGAATGAAATGGTCAGCCAGCAGCCAGACATTAAGGTAGTTACTGAGGGTTTTCTAGCAGGACTGGAAGATTGATTGCACCTTCTTCACTACCAAAAGGATACTGAAATATGCAACAGAACTCCCTCTACATTTCCTCCTTCCTATGACCTCAACTCTTTCAAGAGGGAAGTTTCAAGACACTTATCCTTCAGTTATGGATGATCCTTTTGACCTTTCTTATGGGACTAGAACCTCAGTGAATCTTTTTTTTTTTTTTAGGCCAGTGCCCCTCAAAAAAAAAAGGAAAAGAAAGAAAAAGAAAAGTAACAGACCATAGATTAGTTACTGATTAATTCCAGTTGCACTAGAAAGCATTGATAAGACAGCTGGATCTAAAAAATGACAGTGGAGCATAAGTAGTTCCTGAGTATCAGTGAGAGGCATGCAGTGGTTAGCTTGCCTGCACTCACCCCACCCCTCCTGGCACCTGACTGTGTGATGGGAAGTCCTGGGGTGTGCTGTCACTGCCCACCATCCACAACTAGACTCAGGTGACACTGCAATTCTATCTTCAGTGTGCCAAACCTTGAATCTCACCCTTAGCCAATCTAGACTCAAGCAGGTGGATGTAAGTCACTTGATGCCTCTGTGGTGAATTAACACTGCTTGAGATAAATTTGTACACTCCAAGTGCACCTCAATTTACAAGTGATGTGTCCCTTAAAAACGCATTCTTTGATTGCAAAGTTGGAAACCAGTATTAGCTGTAGATTGTAATTTTTTTTTTCCATTCATTACATATTTTTGTATTTTGAGATAATGTTTTGAGATTTTCATAAGTAGCAAACTTCTGTACTCATAAAGTAGGGCAAAGAACAAAGTTAGGTACCTACTCTGTTAAAATTACCTTGCTTGCATACACGTAAATGTTACAAATATAACGACAACTTCACTCACAAATTAAAACCTCCAGTCAGTCATTCATAAAAGAAATTATTTCAATACACCAAAGTTGCACACAGGTAGTCAGTTAACCAGTTAGTCTGTCAGTCATTCCATCAGCTGATCAGTCATTCAGTCACTAATTTCTCTAACTTAATGCTAGGCAACTGGTGACTGTGCACCTATGAACATGGCACAGTCAGGAAGCCAGTCAGCCAAGCAGCAAGCCAGTCAGTCACTCAGTTGCTAGTCTCAGGAGCCAAAGAGAAGCACCGCTGATCCAAACCACACTAAAATCTCTCTCCAGCCAAGGGAAAACACTATTATGCCTGTGTGTGTGTGTGTGTGTGTGTGTGTGTGTGTGTGCTTTGCTGTGTTCATCTTGCTTTTCTAGTCTAGTCTGCACTTCAGAATCAAGCCCAAAGCAGTGTTCAGTTGTGCTATTATACAATCCATGACTCAGGATGTGTATGTGTGAGTGTGTGTGTGTGTGTGTGTGTGCATGCGTGCCTATGCGTATATGTGCATGTGTCAGCCTCACAGAAAACCCACTCGTATAACTTACTGTCTCACTTGCTGTCAGTCACTAAAGGGGGTGATGATAAGAAAACAGGCACCCTCTTACTCAACTGTGAATCTCAATAGTGAATCTCATATATAGGACACATTGGGGAGTGAGGGGAAGTGTGCTGATAATGAAAGCAACACTGGTAATATAGAGGCTGAAAGAGGGCAGAATAGATAGATAAACAGACAGACAAATAAGCTTTACTGGAGCTTTATAGAATAGATGGAACAGACAGATGGATGACTAAATAGAAAAGGAGAGCAGAGGACTTGGATGATACCTTTCTCCTTGCAACAGAATGGAAATGGCTGATGATGATGGTGATGAGGGAGTGAGATGATAATAATAATGAAGTGAGAAGAGAAGGATGATAATGATGATGAAGTGCGATGATAATAATAATGATGAAGTGAGGAGAGGATGGTGATAGTGATGAGAGAGTGAGAAGAGGAGGAAGATGATGTTAATGAAGGGATGAGAAAAAGATGGTGGTGATAATAATGGAAAGCGAAGAGGAGGATGGTGATAATGATAGAGAGAAGAGAATGATGATAATGATGGAGAAAGAGAAGAAGAGGATGATGATAATGATAGAGAGAAGAGGATGGTGATAATGATGAAGTGAGAAGAGAAGGATATGTAGCAGGTGATGACAATGATAAGAGTGAAAAGAAGAGGACATGTGCCAAATTAAGATGCTTTTCTGTTTATCGCTTGCTAGTTGAAATTATATCAGAAGGTTTTGGTTTATTTCTAATCACTAGTGAAGCTGTAGGCATTGAAACCTGTCTTCCCCAGTGTGTCTCAATCAGAAGGTCTAATGTAAAGTGTCTCTGCATCACATGGAATATTTTTTCAGCCGCTTGCATCATCCGTGCCAGACTTACTTGTATTTCCTAAGCATTCCAGGAAGGTGAAGTCCACTTAAGAGATGGTGAAGCCTCTACCATCAGCCTCTGTGTGTGTGTGTGTGTGTGTGTGTGTGTGTGTGTAGCTACAACATGTATTCTCAGTGGCTTAAATTGTGTACATGTGTGTGTATGTAATCTTGAGTGTGTGTGCTGGTGGCTATATGAAGTGTTGTCACGCTGTCTGGTGGGGTTTGTTCAGCACCTGCATAGTGGATCATGGCAACCCCTTTACCATGGTTAAGGCTGTGATTGGCTTTATCACTTTGTATTTCAATGCTCTATTGAAACCTTCTGATAGAGAATTGACCTTTCCATTCACTTTCAGTCAAGTTATTCTCTGCACTAAGGGATATTAACAAATATGATTATTAGGGAAACTCCACAGTAAGGTGGCTAAAAACAAATATTTTTTAAAAGTTCAAAAGCCTTTTGTTCATAAGAAAAAATAATATGAGAGACAAACATCAGCTTGATAATGGCATCAACTGCCATGCTCAACTGGTGAGACATGATACAATATTACTATTTTTTTTTCTTCAATCCCAAACATCAGCTTGATAATGGCATCAACTGCCATGCTCAACTGGTGAGACATGATACAATATTACTATTTCTTTTTCTTCAATCCCTAAAGGACCAGGGACACTGATCAACATCTTTGCTAAATTAAAGCCAAATTATTCTATTTTCTGTCTGATTTGCTAGCCTGGGCTACAACTACGCTGATTTCGAGTCAGACATCAAGGGTTGTCAGTCTACAGCTAGCCTCCATCATGGCCAGTTCCCAGGAACATGATTTCACGGGTCCAATTTGGCTCACTCACCCCTGCATTTCCTTACCTCCACTCCCCATGCTCATGCCATGCTAACCACACTATCAGCCACTGTAATGCACAGAGACAGAGAAAATGCCTGAGTAGAGGATGTAAGGAAAATCGTGGAGCACCTGTTTTCTTTTTCCCCAAGCCACGGCTGGGGTGAGCTGATCAGGCGTGTGGGCTGAGCCATGCTCAGCATACACTGACACCATCTCATTCAACTCATGATATCTCTGTAACCATGGCACCTACAGACACCCTCATGAGGCCATTCAAAAGAGGAGTTAATTGTGGGGTGAGTACTGTTTTTTTTTTTCACTCATTCATTGTATGTTAAAAGTAATAAGCATGCTAAAACAAGCTACTTTACATGTTTTGAGCTCTACCTGTGGTCCTGGCAGTAGTCAAATTAACCCCTCCCCCACACCCGGTCCTTTAGGAGTTAATAATCACCTACAATTTTTATGTTTTTAATCTATCCAGTTTCTCATGAAGCATATAAATAAGGATAAATAACTGTGTGCTTGGCATCTCATCTCTAGGGATTTACTGGTGACAGTCAGTCAGGTTAGGTCACACATTCACTATCACATTTCTAAAATTTACCTACATTTCAGTTAAATTATTTTAAGATATTGTACTATGTTATTATTTCTTTACATCCGAATAGTTCAAGGAATGCACACACATACATACATACATCACTGTATCACTACAAGCACCAGTGTGGTGTGTAGTTGTAGCTGCCAGGGGCCACCAGTGGGTGAAGCTTTCTGACAAGAGTGACAACACTTTGTACAGCTGCCTGCACCGTACATGTAAAGGTGTACCCAGTGTGCACTCATATAAGTGTGCTTAAGTGTACATGTAGATGCAGCAGTGAAGTGTGGCAGCCACAGACGGGCCTCCCACGGTGCTGCTTCACCAAGGGTGTGGTGAGGAGTGCCTCTGAGGACACAACATAGGGCTCTGCATCCATGACTCCATCAGATGTACTGTGACTCTCTATAGCACAGGACAATCATGATATACAATTTGGCTGCACTCATAAGGCAAAGTCAACTGTGGATTTTCCATTTTTTTCAATTTCCACTTTTCAAAATTTCTTTGTTTATAAACTGCAATCAAAATTTAAAGTGGACAGCAGAGGCTTTGTTAAACCGTATAGCAAATCCTTTAGAGTGTGCTGGGTGTGTTGTGCTGGTGTGTGTGTGTGTGTGTGTGTGTGTGTGTGTGTGTGTGTGTGTGTGTGTGTGTGTGTGTGTGTGTGTGTGTGGCAGCCTTCCTGGCTGTGTTTGCCCACCACACTCTGCATCATGAGTGTACAGCTTTGTGCAACCATTTATATAAATATGCAATGTTGTGTGCTATTCATTATTTATTAACACACAAAGATGAGTTTGACTTGATGGAAAAAACATATGAGCATTATACCTGTGGATGAATTAATGAATAATATGCAGAAATGCTGTAACAAGTGAATAATAGTACATATTCTTGTAATTACTCGTATTTCTGCTGTCACACCCTGGTGGGCACCAACATCAGGAATACACAAGTGCAATACTCACACATCACTACACACTGAATGTGCTGTAGTGATGATCAAATGTTTGACACAAAGAAAATGCTGCACTCAGTAATACACAATCCAGGACTGTAAGTGGCAGTCCTGGCCACCACTTGCACTGTGCTGGCATGCGTGTGTGTGTGTGTGTGTGTGTGTGTGTGTGTGTGTGTGTGTGTGTGTGTGTGTGTGTGTGTGTGTGTGTGTGTGTGTGTGTGTGTGTGTGTGTGTGTGTGTGTGTGTCACTGAGATTACCCCATGTGAGGCCCAGCACGGCAGGGCGGCAGGGGTCAAACATATCGTTGAGGCAAGTGTAATGTTAATATAATAAAAACATGTACTTGAGGTGTTTGTGTTTCCCTGCAGGCCTGTAACAACTTTGTGATCCCTGTGTGGTGCAGAGGGAGTCTGTACAGGAGGTGGAGGTTCTGCTGTAGCCTTCCTAATGAGGGAAACTCATGGAGGCAGCAAAGTGTGTGACAGATATCACAAGAACACAAGAAAATAAGGGAAGCTGCAAGAAGCCATCAGGCCTACACGTGGTAACTGACAGACAGACAGACATCATTCCCTCCCTAGCATCACCAGTACCAGTGGTTGTCAAATATGAGTGGATATTATTTCCATTTTCATTCTGTTCTATAAAATTTTAATGTCCTTGTAACTTTCCTACTAGAATATAATCAGAGGGAGTGACTGGCAGGGAGAGAGAGGCCTTGTTGTGTTCTATCCTCTTCTCAACAATGAACTATGATCACTGGAGGCTGTGCTGAGCAAGCCGCTCGAGTCCATTCAAGTCTGTTAGCTGAGTGATGATTGGCTGCTGCTATCTATCTGTTCACAACCTAGCAATATTTATAATCTTCTAACTGCGACAAAAGCAAAATAAATGAACAACTAAATAAATGAAATAAAATAAGAATAAAATCACTTACACAACAGCAGCCAATCAGCGTTCGGCTTCCAGGCTGGCGTGGGTTCAGCAGCCAGCGCGGTCCAGCCCCACTGAACACACTACAATAGCATTGTGTACTTCAACAGGTCCATCAGTACAAAGTAATGAATCTGCCATGTGTTCCATTACCTACTGAAGGCTTTGAAAGGCTTCTGGAAATTATGGACAACAAAGAAGAGACCATAACTGAAATGCAGACATAATTATACACGTATATATTAATTTACTTACCCTCGATATCATTAGGAAACTAAATAACCATCAACATTGAGTCAGATAATGCACCAGGCTTCACTAATCACAGCAATTAACATTTCAGTCCTACAACCAAGGCCTCGATCCTAACCATCCATCCTCACACACGCTCACAATGG
>NC_087161.1:4105000-4112500 GCF_035594125.1 Scylla paramamosain
CACCACCTCAATTTGCTTCCCACTCACTTACATGTAACCTACCACACCCCCCTCTCTCCCCTTCCTTCCCCTCACTTCCCCTCGTCCCCTCTCCCCTCCCTTTATGCCCTTCTCTCGCTCCCCCTTTCCCCTCTCACCTCCCTATACCCAATCACAAGGTAGTCCTCTCTCTCTCTCTCTCTCTCTCTCTCTCTCTCTCTCTCTCTCTCTCTCTCTCTCTCTCTCTCTCTCTCTCTCTCTCTCTCTCTCTCTCTCTCCCTCACTTTCCTCTCTCCCTTAACCCCATCCATCCTATCAGTTCCCCCCCCCTCTCTCTCTCTCTCTCTCTCTCTCTCTCTCTCTCTCTCTCTCTCTCTCTCTCTCTCTCTCTCCCCTCACTTTCTTCTCTCCTGGACCACCACCCCTCCTATTCTATTACTCTCCCTTCTCCTTCCCCTCACTTCCTCTCTCCCACCTTTCATTCCTCAGCCATCCGATCACTTTCCCCCTCCTTTCCCCTCCCCCTCCCCTCCCCGTCCCCTCACCGGCCTCTCACTATGTCCAAAAATAGTTCAAGGTCAGAGAAGAAAACCTCCCTCACCTCCCTTCATATCCTCTCCATTTCTCCCTCCCCTTTTTTTTTCCTCCATATTTTTTTTCAATTTTTTCTTTTATCTATTTTTTTTTCAATTTCCCCTCCTTTTTTATGATTTCCATTTCCTCTTCCCTTTTATCTATTTTGTTAAATTTCTCCCCTCTTTCCTTTTTTTTCCATTTCCCCTCTTTTATTTTATTTTCCATTTCCTTTTTTTTATTTTTTTCCATTTCCCCTCTTTTCTTTTCTTTTATTTTCATTGCTCCTCTTTTTTTTTTATTAACAGACACCTATATCCACTTTTCTATCACTATTTTAAACCCCAAACATACCCAATTCTCCCTAAGATCACCCCTCTGCTATTCCCAACCATTCACCCCACTTTCTTCTCGCCCTTTCATCCCATCCTCTCCTCTTCTTCCTCCTCCGCGCTAATACCTGGCTCACCTGCCGCTTATTACCGTCATCAAGGTTTATATTACACCTAGGAGGGCTCAGACCAATCAGCTGAAGGGTTCTCGTAAGTGTCGGGAACAATTCAGCCAATCAGTGAGCCCCGTTTGGTGTGACGTCATGCAACTATCATCATGCGCTGTAATGCTATTGGTGGTTGGTTCTGCGAGTGTGTGTGTGTGTGTGTGTGTGTGTGTGTGTGTGTGTGTGTGTGTGTGTGTGTGTGTGTGTGTGTGTGTGTGTGTGTTTAGTTAAATCGATGGTTGTGGGTACGTATTGATGTGTGTGTGTGTGTGTGTGTGTGTGTGTGTGTGTGTGTGTGTGTGTGTGTGTGTGTGTGTGTGTGTGTAACATTCCTTGCATGTTTTACTAATGCAAGAAATTAGTAATGATGCTCCTCTTTATCATGGTTTATTTTAATTTCCTTCCTCCTCTTCCTCCTCCCTCTCTTTCTCCTCCTCTTAGACAACAAATATTTAACAGACGGTAAAGATCTGACAGACTGGGAATGCGCTAACTCAGGGGTCCTCAACCTTTTGCAAGCTGGGTCCTCCCCGAAGCTGGTTCAATGCAGTTGGGTCCACCCTTCTCCCTGCGCCATCCACTCAACTCCCTATCCAACTAGGCCACCACAGATAAATAGGAAGAATCAGATAGACAGATATCCCTTGCTGCATCTTCTTTGTACTGATAGCCAGTGACTCCGTGATTTTCCTTGATTTCTTCCCCTCCAGTCCTGTGCTTGATTTACCTCCCCCCCCCCCTGTTGAGAGCCACTGTGCTAAAGTAACGACGACCTTCAATAAATGGTACAAGTCACGACCAGGAAATTGTCGACCTCTAATCCTGGCGTCAGTGTTGTGCAAGTTAGTGAAAACCTTCATTCCAGACAATATATTTTGAGGATGACAAGTTGATAAACAATTCACAGCGTGGTTCGTGCCTAGCTAACCTACTCTACTTCTTTCATGACATTATTTTGAAGAGTATGTTGACGACAGATCAACAAATGTTATACATCTTGACTTCCAAAAGATTCGACAAAGTATCCATAAGTTCAGTGAGCCACACACACGTGCCATCACCAGTAATATCCACGACTCGAGGACTCGAGGACTGGTCGAAATGACTTATCTACCCGGGAGATGAAAATTTGCCGATGACACGAAAAGTCAATAAGGTGACCAGTAAGCAGGATAAAAAAAAGCCTTTCAGTCAAATTTAGATCGACGGTCGCGTTGCACCACCGCGTGACAAATTAAATTTAATGTCGGTAAACACAAACTGCTTCACATCGGAAACAGTGATGATTACGTTCATTATTTAATGAAAGATAAATTACTTTGTGCAGTGAAAGGCTCTCAGAAAAGTAAAATCAAGCGACCTGAAGCTCAGTCAGCATTGCTCAGACGTTGTTCAAATTGTTAGATTCACAAGACGTACCTTCAAGAACAACCAGAAAGGCTTGTGTCGAAACTTTACACATCCCTGGTTCGAGCTATCTTCAATACTGAGTACTGTTACACAAAAAATATTGAAAAGCTAGAAAGATAAATACTTCCTATGAAGAATGGCTTAATGAACTACATGTATTCAGTCTTTCAATACAAAGGATGCGAGGCGATCTAATAGAAGCGTTTAGAACACTCAAAGAAATCGATAACAAATGCAATAATTACAGTTGATCGATGAAGCATAACAAGTAGACCAAACCGCCTCAACACGGCCGCAAAAGCTTCACGCCAGGCGAAGCCCAACACTTCTCTCTTCAGTGTGGTCGCTAACGTGTGGAAGTGTTCACCTTCCTGTGTCGTCAAGAGTACAATAGTGACAGCTTTTAGAGACAAGACTGGGCAGTGTGTGGCGCCAACCCACAGCTGAGGTTCTGTCCGCTGTCACGGCAGAGTGCTGCTAAGACTAGCTTGTGTTTATTGTGAAGTGTCGCTGTGCTGAGGCAGTGCTGGTTGCCTGGCGTCGGTGGAGGCAGCAACTGTGGGAATTCTCTCTTGCCTGTATAAAAAAAAAGCCACTCAGGTTCTCCATACTGCCAACCGTAGCAAGAAGAAGCGCTGGGTGGGGAGAAGCCTTTATCTTTGCTATGCTTTTGTTCTCACTGTATGCTAGATAGTGAAGTCCCCACAAACAGACTCGCAAAGCATCACTACTTTTCCTGCCCTGAGCGGAGGAAGTGGTGGGTGGGGAGGAGCCTTCATTTTTACTACAATTTTTCTCTCACTGCATTTCAAGACTCACTGGTTTCAAGACACTTATACTCCAATATCAGATGACCCCTTTGACGTTTCTTTTGGGACTGGCACCTTAACGGGCTCCTTTTTTCGCTCTTTTTTGTTGCCCTTTGCTAATGACCCTCTTACATAACAAAAAAAAAAAAAAAGCCCAACTTAGTACAGTCCCAACAAACAACCCCAGAAGGACCTACACATCTGCTGCTGTTTGCTCTTCCTTAGTATTCCTTTGTGATTCTCTCCCTTTCCCTCAGAACACAACGCTCATCATCAACTCATTAAATAATATAAAGCCTCCTTCCTTTCCCCTCATCCCCCTTACCCCCCCCTCACCCCCTCCTCCCTCGTGATACATGTGGGAGGGGAGAGGAGAGGGGAGGAATGGATGGTTACTGGGGGAAAGGAGGGGAGGGTGTTATGGTGATGGGGGAGTGTGATAGAAAAGGTGGTGGTGCTGGTAGTAGTAGTAGTAGTAGTAGTAGTAGTAGTAGTAGTAGTAGTAGTAGTAGTAGTAGTAGTAGTAGTAGTAGTAGTAGTAGTAGTAGTTCCCTTCATTCCTCACTTGATCCCCTTCCAACACTCACCCATCACATACATCAGGAAATGAGGGGAAGTGAGGGGAAGTGAGGGGAGGTGAGGGGAGGTGAGGGGAAGCGAAGAGAGGTGAAGGGAGGCGAGGGGAATCGAACCAGGGTTGATTTATGCATGAGTTAGTCAGTGATGCGCGTAGCCAGGAGGAGGAGGAGGAGGAGGAGGAGGAGGAGGAGGAGGAGGAGGAGGAGGAGGAGGAGAAGGACAGTTTTTTTATATGTAACTACCTTCCACTACTACTACTACTACTACTACTACTACTACTACCATCACCACCATCATCACAATCTTTGTTTTCTTTCAACCTGTGTAATGTATCTTCCCTTCCCATAACATTTGCGTGTCTACCTTTCCGTTTGGCATTTTGGAGGGAGGGAAAGGGGGAGAGGGAGGGAGGGAGAGGGGGGCTGGAAATGATGGATAGTGGGAGTAGGAAAGGAAAGGATGAAGGATGAGAGAGAGAGAGAGAGAGAGAGAGAGAGAGAGAGAGAGAGAGAGAGAGAGAGAGAGAGGAGAGAGAGAGAGAGAGAGAGAGAGAGAGAGAGAGAGAGAGAGAGAGAGAGAGGTTGCAAAGAATCAAACAGCACGGAACACACGGATAAGACAGCACAGGGAGAGAGGGAGAGGGGGAGAGCGGAAGGAGGAGGAGAGAGGGGGGGGAGAGGGAGAGGTGATAAGGAAGGGGAAGAGAAATTAAGGAACAGGGAGAAGGAAAGATGGAGGAGAAACAGGAGGTAAGGGAGGAAGAGGGATGAGACAAACACACGTATGGAGGAAAGAAAGGGAGGAAAGGGAGGAAGGAAAGGGAGGGAGGAAAGTTTTTTTTTTCTTTAGTTATTATTGCTACTTTTATTTCATCATTCTCATTATCTTGATGGTCACTATGATCATTATTGTCATTACTGTATTATTATTATTATTATTACTGCCATCATTCTTTCAGTGTGCAATGTATCTTCACAGCATCATTATTGTTACCGATGCTATGATCACCAGTGTCATTATTTTACTGTCATTATTACTGTCACCATCATTTCAGTGTCTATCATTTTTTTTTTTTTTTTTTTGGTTTTCCTATATCAAAATTTTCACATGCACAAAAAAAAAAAAAATATAGAAACAAATAAAAAAATAGGAAAAAATAGAAATAATATATAAACAATACTAACTTCACTTCTCCAACAGGCTAAAAAAATAAAAATAAATAAATAAAAAACATGAAACTAATATTGTCCCCCCCACCACACAGGTACCCACAACACCTCCACCGCCCCCCAAGAACCGAAGAGACACGATAACAAGCAGTGTGAGTCGAGAGCCTCCCCCCCTGCCCCCTCACAGCATGGGCGGGGGGCAGTGGGCGGGAGGCAGCG
Source organism: Scylla paramamosain (assembly GCF_035594125.1). Classification (NCBI taxonomy): domain Eukaryota; kingdom Metazoa; phylum Arthropoda; class Malacostraca; order Decapoda; family Portunidae; genus Scylla; species Scylla paramamosain. The sequence goes on from NC_087161.1 coordinate 4,110,238, forward strand.
TGGCGGGACTGGTGGAGGCGGTGAGGAAGGGGCGCCCCAGACACGTGCAGCTGCTCCTGGAGGCGGGGGGTGGATGTGAACGCTCAGGACCACACAGGTATGGGGATATGGGGTGGGAATGAGGGGAGAAGAGAGGAAGAACGGGGGAGGGGATAGCGAAAGATGCGATTAAGGAAGGTTTAAGAGGTTGGAAGTAAAGAAGGGGAGAGAAAAAAAATAGATAAAAAACACGCGAATAACAAATAATGAAAGAAAAATTAGTGTTTACCAAGGGTGTCTGTTTATCTCTTTACTGTTATTACTGAACTACGTGTGGAAGAACAGGATAGATACAGAACAAGACTCTCTCCCCACCCACCTCTTCCTCCGACAAACAAGGCAGGAAGGACCAAGTTAGGGAGGAGTAAAAATATAGTTAAGGAGTCTATGGGTAAGAATAGGAAGAGGAAACGAGGTAGGGAGGTAAAATGCTCTAGGGGGTGAGAGAGAGAGAGAGAGAGAGAGAGAGAGAGAGAGAGAGAGAGAGAGAGAGAGAGAGAGAGAGAGAGAGAGAGAGGAGAGAGAGAGAGAGAGAGGAGAGAGAGAGAGAGAGAGAGAGAGAGAGAGAGAGAGAGAGAGAAGGAAAGAACGAGAAGAAAATAAACTGACGGAAAAAAAATCGAGGTGGTAAGGAGAGAGAACAGATAGGGAAGGGGAGATAGAGAGATGGAGAGGAGAGGGGAGAGGCGAAAGAGGAAGTGGAGAGCCGGAAGGAGTGAGTAAGAGAGAGGAGGGAGAAACTGGAGGTAAAAAGGGGAGAGAAGCAATGAGTAAGACGAGTTTAAGAGACAGGAAGGGGGAGAGAGGGAGAGATGGGAAGAGAAAGTAAGAGGGAAGGGAGACTGGAGGGAAGGGATGAGGGAGAAATAATTAGGAGAAGCTAAGAGAGAAAGAAAAAGGAAGGACGGGAAAAGAAACAAAAGAAGAGAGAAAAGGGAGGGAAGGAGGAAGGGAATGGAGAAATGGTGAGGGTAAAAAGTGGAAAAAATCATCTTTCCACCCCTTCTCTTCCATCTTTCAAATCGCTTTTTTTTTTTCTATCAGACTTTTCACTGTCACCTAAATACAACACTTTGCTTACAAACTTCACTCTTCACCCAATATGGCTAAATCACGTCTTTTTTTCACTCATTCCACCGCTCTACACTTCATTATTTCCACATCACTCACACAAGTTCTCTTTATTATAGTCTCACCCCTCCCGTCCTGTCACTCCCCATGCCCCTCTCAGATAACTCACTGACCCACCTTGCATTACTAACCTCTGTATTGTTTCCTGCCCAAGAGTACGGGATACAAAGAGCCTGAGAGAGAGTGTAAGGCTAGTTTATTGTAGGGATAGGTACTTTGGTGTAGGAATATGAGTGGGTACTTCAGTGTAGGGGTGACAAGGCTGGTTTCGACTAGCAACGGGGACGTGTAGAGGAGGAATACAAAGCTTCAAATAGGAACCTGGGACTGGCATCTCAGTGAGCTCTTTTTTTTTTTTTTATTGGATTTTTGTTACCCTTGGCCAGTGTCCCTCCTACATAAAAAAAAAAAAGAGAAAAAAAAGGAATGGTAGCCTGGAGTAGGATGAATATTTGATCCATACATCTTTGTTCAATCTAGATGCAAATGTACAAAGTTGCATGTACGAACAAATACGAAAATAAGTAATGATAACAAACATAAAAGGAGCTGGATACATGGAGACACACTGAGATACGGAGACAGGCAGATAAACACACACACACACACACACACACACACACACACACACACACACACACACACACACACACACACACACACACACACACACACTTCAGGGTTAGTAGAAGGGAGGCCAGTGCTCTGCATAAATAATAAGCGAGTCAGTAAATCATTGAGTTGAGTTGGACATCTTTTGCTCTCTTCGAAATAGACGGCGGTGGAGGCTTAGGGTAGTTGGTGGTGGTAGTAGTAGTAGTAGTAGTAGTAGTAGTGGTGGTAGTAGTAGTAGTAGTAGTAGTAGTAGTAGTAGTAGTAGTAGTAGTAGTAGTAGTAGTAGTAGTAGTAGTAGTAGTAGAGGTAACAACAACAAAAAAAAACAAAAGTAGTAATAGTAGTAGTAGTAGTAGTAGTAGTAGTAGTAGTAGTAGTAGTAGTAATAGTAGTAGTAGTAGTAGTAGAGGTAACAACAACAAAAACAAAAACAGCAACAACAAATTACAATACATAGTGTTTTAAGATACAATACATG
>NC_087161.1:4122500-4165000 GCF_035594125.1 Scylla paramamosain
GCATTATAAAACCACATAGAGGGAAGCGACCTTAAGTGAAATGATACGAGGTCAGTTAAACGTCAGTGGAGGGAGTGAAGATGCTAGATGTTGTTGTTGTTGTTGTTGTTGTTGTTAATGATGATAATGATAGTGATGGTAATGATCCTTTTCTTCTTCTTCTTCTTCTTCTTCTTCTTCTTCTTCTTCTTCTTCTTCTTCTTCTTCTTCTTCTTCTTCTTCTTCTTCTTCTTCTTCTTCTTCTTCTTCTTCTTCTTCTTCTTCTTCTTCTTCTTCTTCTTCTTCTTCTTCTTCTTCTTCTTCTTCTTCTTCTTCTTCTTCTTCTTCTTCTTCTTCTTCTTCTTCTCCTCCTCCTCCTTCTCCTCCTCCTCCTCCTCCTCCTCCTCCTCCTCCTCCTCCTTCTCCTCCTCCTCCTCCTCCTCCATTTCCTCCTCAGGCTGTAATTGTCTCTGTTATTTCATTTCAGTCTTTTCCTCCTTCTCCTCCTGTTTACCTTCTGCCTTCTCCTCCTTTTTCTTGTACGGCTTCTTATTTCTCCTCATTTTCCTCCTCCTCCTCCTCCTTCTTTTCTTTCTCATATTCTTCCTCTTAATCTTTCTCATTCTCTTCCTTTTATCTTTTACTTTCTCAACTTTATATCTTGGAGAAATGACAGGAACTTCACACCTCTCTCTCTCTCTCTCTCTCTCTCTCTCTCTCTCTCTCTCTCTCTCTCTCTCTCTCTCTCTCTCTCTCTCTCTCTCTCTCTCAGCTATTCCATACATTATGAGGCCTGGGAGTCAAATATGTGTGTTCCCAGCAGGTATATAATCAATTAAGTGAGGTGATGGTCTAATCTATACATACTTTATAAATACATATGTACAAGTATCGTGTGGTAAATATTGAAATGAAGTCACATTTTTTTTTGTAAGGGGAATATTCTATACTAATGAGTTGTTACCGCGAAAGTTATGTTAATTAGTTATGGATTAACGTTAAATACATCACTTATTTTTATCAGTTGATTATTCATCTGGAGCCTATCGCGTATTGATGTTAAGTATCTTCCTAAACACGAATATATATGAAAAAAAAAGGAAAATATCGGAGCTCATTACAAATATTAGCAGTGAAAAGATGAATGTCCACGTTTTAAGAAATTAGAAGCACAATGCGGAAGAGGAGAAAACTTTAAGTGAAAACAACATTGAGAAGCGAAAAGACAGAAAAGAAAACGAACGAAAGTAAGAAATAAAACATGCAAACGTAAATTACTGACAAGAAACAGGATTTACGTAAGACTGGAATTTTTTGTTCTGCCAGTGAGGGTCGACGCTGAGTTGTGGTGTTTGCATTTAAGGTCATGTGACGGTGTGTGTGTGTGTGTGTGTGTGTGTGTGTGTGTGTGTGTGTGTGTGTGTGTGTGTGTGTGTGTGTGTGTGTGTTGTGTGTGTGTGTTTAGGTGGTACATGATAGACCTAACACACACACACACACACACACACACACACACACACACACACACACACACACACACACACACACACACACACACACACACCGTCACTTGACCTTAAATGCAAGCACACACACACACACACGTACACACACAAAATGCACAATGACGCAAGTGATTTTAATATTCGAAACCACATTCTCTCTCTCTCTCTCTCTCTCTCTCTCTCTCTCTCTCTCTCTCTCTCTCTCTCTCTCTCTCTCTCTCTCTCTCTGATTGTAAATACGATTGTTTTTTCTTTCTTTTGTTCTAGACACGAAGGAGGTTGGTCAAAGGAAACGACAGAAAAAAAAAAAGAAAGAAAGCAAAAAAGGCAAAAAAAAAAGTCGCACTCAGTTGCTGCTTCCAAAAAGTCAAAACAGGAAAAGATTTCGAAAACAAAGGTCAGCTATTTTTTCCTTATGCACGCAGACGCCATTTCCTCTGTTGGTGCATTTCAAGCTGTCAGCCACGTGTGTATTAGATGCATCAAGCGTAGTGACTGCCGTGAAAGAGTAGTGCAAATCTGATAGTGCCGATAGTGGTGGTGGTGGTAGTTGTGGTGGTGAGGAGAAGGAAGAGGAAAGAGGAGGAGGAAGGAGGAGGAGGAAGACACACAATGAACCAGGCTTACAAATATGAGAGGCTTCCTTCTCTAAAAAAAAAATAAATAAATAAATAATAATAATAATAATAATTTCAGGAGCTGCTGTGTGAAGGTCAACTGGTATTGTGCAGTTTCCTTACTTTTTCATGCTCTTACAGACGACATTGTCCCTTCATGCACTAACCCACAGTTCTTTCACTGTGAAGATAAAGGTAAAAATAACTTTCCGTGTGCTCAAAGGCGATTTTAAGCCTTAATGATGCGGGGAATGCCGGAGAATTTCATATATTTCAGACTGATGACTATACTCCTACATGTGAGGGTTCAGTTGGTTCACACAGAGAGTCGATGATAACTGGAAAGACTTAGTAATCGGGTTGTTAGTGCTGAGTCAACAGGGAGATTTAAATGAAGGCTATGTAAATGGCTAGGGATGATAGGTGGATACAAGTATGCATTTCTTATAAAAAGACGGCCACGTGTAGGACTGATGACTTCATGCAGCTTCCCTTATGTTATGTTCTTACTTGGATGGTGGTGGTGGTGGTGGATGGTGGTGGTGGTGGTGGTGGTAAAAGGTGGCTGAAAAAAATGATCAATTTAACGTAACCCAAGTATTATTCATGTTGTTGTTGTTACAGTGTTTTGTGTCCGTATCTTTAATGTGCGCCGGCAGGGTGTCCGGGGGGGAGGGGGGGCGGTGACGTTAAACACGAGATTCCTCCTTGTTAGTCACGAAAAGGTGATTACACACCTGAATAAGGCCAGGTGCGGTGGGGGCACTGGTGGACACGTGTGTGTGTGTGTGTGTGTGTGTGTGTGTGTGTGTGTGTGTGTGTGTGTGTGTGTGTGTGTGTGTGTGTGTGTGTGTGTGTGTGTGTGTGTGTGTGTGTGTGTGTGTGAGAGAGAGAGAGAGAGAGAGAGAGAGAGAGAGAGAGAGAGAGAGAGAGAGAGAGAGAGAGAGAGAGAGAGAGAGAGAGAGAGAGAGAGAGAGAGAGAGAGAGAGAGAGAGAGAGAGAGAGAGAGTACTTACATATAAAAAGGAAGAAGAGAACATTGGAGACCTTGGAATAGGAGAAATGAGAGGTCGAAAACCAAGAGGAGGAGGAGGAGGAGGAGGAGGAGGAGGAGGAGGAGGAGGAGGAGGAGGAGGAGGAGGAGGAGGAGGAGGAGGAGGAGGAGGAGGAGGAATGATAACAGTAACAAGAATAAGAATTAGATGATGATGATTAAGAAGAAAAAAGTAGAAGGAAAAAAGAAAAGACGAAGAACAACAACAAGTCACTCTCCATTTTTTAATCACAAATAAGAAAAAAATAGAACAATGACTGAGGCATTTCACACTTCACTATGACCCAATTGTATGATCATCTCTTAATTTGCATGTCCCACTTTCAATGATTACTTCCTTCACATCTACACACACACACACACACACACACACACACACACACACACACACACACACACACACACACACACACACTTCCTTAATTAAGATCGCTATGCATAAATTCACTTACACACACACACACACATGCACACACCGACTTACTTACGTACTTCTAAATACTTAACAGACTCTTTTATGGACCAAACGACATGATGATATTTATAAGTGCAAGGATGTAATGTTTATAACAGCACTTAACACTTTCACTGCTATGGTGGTTCCTTTTCAACATTCATGGCACTCAAAGAAATGTTTACGTGGTCGCACAGAGAAGAAAGAGATGGTGTTTAATTTTGTCGTTTTTAAGTAATAAGTCCATTTAAGAGCGTGTTGTAGCAAACGTAAGTGTGCAAAAGGTTGATTGTAATTAGGGAAACCATGAATTTATAAATGAAATGGTTAGGAGCAGGTTCTGGTGATTTTACTTAATTATCTCTTTTACTTTTGATATTTTTTTTAGCATCTTCACCGCTTCCTCCTCCTTTGCCTTTTAGAATTATTACGATTTTTCTCTAAAAGTTGGTGAATATAGAGTTTTCCTTCTCTCTCTCTCTCTCTCTCTCTCTCTCTCTCTCTCTCTCTCTCTCTCTCTCTCTCTCTCTCTCTCTCTAACATGTCATTCTCTAATAACAAAACAGAGTATATACCTATAATTTAATTCCTATAGGCCTTTCAACGCGACTATATTTCCTCCTCCTCCTCCTCCTCCTCCTCCTCCTCCTCCTCCTCCTCCTCCTCTTCCTCCTCCTCCTCCTCTTCCTGCCTTTTTTCCAACACTTCTTAACATCCCTTCAAAAACCTAACACTAAATATCCACTCTACAAGAAAGTTTTCCAATCCACACTTGTTTCTCTTCCTTCCCTTCATTTGTAACTCGGACATCATCTACTCACCTCCCTCCCTTCCTCTCCTGAACTCTCCTTTCATCCAGTTCGTAGCATAATATTAAGACCTACGAGTATGTGCTGAGAATTATGATGTAGCGATATATTAGTAGGAATCCTTTGCGTTGATAATTGTACAGTGGGTAGTGGATGAGGTACGTATGTTTAATGGATGTGTGACCTGATTATAGATAGCATAATTACCTTGCATTAATACATATACAGAGGGTAATTATGGCACCCATGATAAGGCTGCTCCATTCATGACGACCACATTACATCAATCACTACCTACTTTGAAATTATTAATATTACTATGGATTCCAACCTGTACATGATTAGAATAGAGTAGATACTTAATCCGTACAAACTTTCAACTCTTTATATTGAAATGCAGCTTGAGGACAAAAGAAAACGTTTTTATGATATTTTCTTATACAATTCGTGACTTTTTTTTTTTTTTCGCATGGTTAATTCAAATGAAGAAAAAAAAAAAAAAACTTTAACATAACATTCCATATCATTCACTAGATTTTCAGGTGTCTAAAGGGAACATTTTCTTCCCCTTCACCTTCCTTCCTGCCTTAAAAATGTAGCTGTACCCTTTATAAGCCTTCCCCTTTCTTCCCTGCGAACCTAATAACACCTCCTCTTCCTCCTCCTCCTCCACTTCCACTTCCACCTTCCTCCTCCACTTCACTCCATTATTCAGACGCTCATCGATACTCTCCTCACTCCGCCCCCTCTTCTTCTCCCCTTATCTCCCCACACACACATGTACAGTACACACAGTACACACATGAACGTACATGTACACACACGCTATCAAGACAACCTTTACCTACTAGCCCAGTTAGGTGTGTGTGTGTGTGTGTGTGTGTGTGTGTGTGTGTGTGTGTGTGTGTGTGTGTGTGTGTGTGTGTGTGTGTGTGTGTGTGTGTGTGTGTGTGTGTGTGTGTGTGTGTGTGTGTGTGTGTGTGTGTGTGTGTGTGTGTGTGTGTGTGTGTGTTCTTTCTATGCATTTTTCTTCACAATATCAAAAGGAAGGAAGAAAGAAAAGAAGAAAAAGTAAGGAAAGGAAATCACAGAAAGAAGGAAGGGAAGGAGGGAAGGAGAAAAAGAAGGGAGACAGAAATGACGAAAGAAAAGGAAGGAAAGAAGGAAGGAAGGAAAGAAAGGAAAAAAAGGGGAGATAAAAACAAAGAGAAGCAGAAAATGAAAACTGCTTCTGCTAAATATAGGCTTTAAAATTTTACGGCCAATCATAACGCCTGGAAAAAGAGCAATACTGATGGGACAACCAATCACGTACATTCCTCCACTGCCAGGCAACCAATCAGGTGCATTCCTCCACGTCCTGCCTGCCAATACACACACGCAAGCACACATGCACACACACACACACACAAGCACACACACACACACACACAATGACGCAAATTCTCTCTCTCTCTCTCTCTCTCTCTCTCTCTCTCTCTCTCTCTCTCTCTCTCTCTCTCTCTGGGTGACGCAAGCACGAGGCCATTTCTCCTATAAACACTCTTGAATAAACAAGTAAAAGTGACTCACATACTTTACTGAACATTTTGTAACTCGCCTCCCTTCAAGAGCGTATAAAGAAACGCAGTACAGCCTCGTAGTGTTGGTTACTGTAAGTTTTAACCAAAAAATATTTGAAAAAGTTTGTCTTTGAAGGAGCAGATAGTGGAGAATGGTGTGTGAGAGAAAATGGGATGTGAAAGAAAACGTGTATTTGTACATGTATGTGTTGTGTAATGTAAGTGTGTGTGTGTGTACTTGCTGCAAACTGACGCGGTTCGGTGATGTAATGGTTATCGTGTTTACCTTATAACTGACAGATCTCGGTTTCGAATGGAGTGGAGAGTGAGTGTGCTCGTCTCCTTTCATGCTGTAGGTTCTGTTCACTTTGCAAGGAAAAAAAAAAAAAAAAAGAAAAGAAAAGAAAAGAGACAGGTCGTGAATCGAGTTGTAGAAAAAATTGTGACAACCCGCTAACCTTTGCTTCCCTTCGCGTTGTAAACTCTCTTCGCTTGACAGAGGAAAGAACGGACGCAAACTGAGATGTGATATTGTAACCTCTTAAACCTTTGTCTTCTTTCACGCTGTAGCCGCCGTTCATGCAGCCGGGAAAAGATACAGGACGTGAAGAGGAGTTATGATACTGTAATTCGTAACCTTAGTCTACTTTCACGCTGTAGTTTACGTTCACCTTCCCTGGAATAGTACAGAACCGTGAAGTGAGGAACATGAACCGAGTTGTGATATTGTAACCCGCTAACCTTTGCCTTCCTTCCCGTTGTGAGCTCTATTAACCTTGGCCAGAAAAGTACAAGACGGAAACTGAAGAGCTGTGTTATTGTAAACAGTCAACACTTGTCTTCCTTCCTTCGCGTTGTAAGTCATATTCGCCTGGCAGGGAAAAATGCAGGAGTTTTGACCCTGCTACTCGGCAACCCCGCCAAGTTGTCTTAATTCTGTATTATGGCACCTGATTGATTCAGTTCCGGATATAACAAGAGGATTATATTAATTCTACAATACCTATTAATTTATTATTATTGATTTATTTATCTTTTTTTTTTAATTAAGGCCTGAACTTAAGAGCACAAGGGAAGTTGCAAGAATCCTTCAGGCCTACACGTGGTAGTCCTGTATGAAACATGACTACTTATTTCCACTTTCGTCCCCATCCATAAATTTGTCTAATCATCTTTTAAAGACTTCTTTTAATGACTCAGCACTAACAACCTAATTACTGAGTCCGTTCCATTCCTCATCCACTCTAGTTGAGAACCAATTCTTTCCTATCTCTTTCTTCAACCTGAAGCTTGAACTCGTTGTTTCTTGTTCTATCCTAATTACTGATCATGAGAATTTCGCTTTCGTTATATCCCCTACACCACTTAAAGACTTCCATCAGGTCCCCTCTTAACCTTCATCTCCCTAAAAAAATGTAAATTCAACACCTTCAGTCTCGCTTCATCCTTTGTCATTTTCCTTTGTACTGATTCTAATAGACCTATATCCTTCCTGCAATATGGGGAAATATAACAACTTTAATATTGCTTCGGGACTTCTACTTTTAACGCTCCTAAAAATTAACCCGAATATCCTATTTGTTCTGTTTCTGGCCTCTATGCATTGTTTACTTTGACGGAGATCAGAGCTAATTATAACTTTTAAATCTTTTTCGTCCCTGAACCCACCAGAGCTTCGTTGTGCATCGTGTACCTGCTGTGTGGGTTTCTTCTATCCACGCTAAGTACTTTGCATCATCGCACTCTGGCAGCCTCCCCGTCAGTACAGTCCCACCCCGTGCATGCGGTGCGCTTTAGAAATACTCATCATTGTTAATAATATATACAAGCAGCAATGGCGAATACCGCTAAAGTATTTATTTATTTATTTTTTTTTAGTTAATAAGTAATATATGTTGTCTGTATATAATATAGCGCATATAATAGTGGTAAATATTCCTAAGCGTAGCGCATGAACGGGTTCAAACTAAAGGTGTCTTCTATTTACAACACTGATCAGCTCTACATCACTGATCTGGTCTGGATCTGGTCTGAATTCGCTCGGTGTAAAAAAGAACGCTCGCGGCCATTACTGATCAAAACAATAACAACACAAGCACGTCGCTGCCCAGCTGTCACAAGCGGCAGACTGTTGATGCTCGCCACTGTGCTCTAAGGAAGTGTCAGCGAGGACTGAAGCCCACTGTACATTTGCTGAGGAAGTTGAGCCGAGGCGGCCACCAATGAGTCCCAGCCACATGCCTGCCCAGGCACCACGAGACTGGGTTCCGTGCCTGGCCATGAATGTTGTATAATAAAGTCTCACACAAAGCTCTCTTCACACACAGCATGCTGAGAGTACTCGCTGTGGTGAAGTACAGAATAATAAAATGAGAAAATATTCAGACATAAGTCGAGGCTGGCCTGGCCCGCGTGCTGACACTATTGACACCATTACTGAGGCACTTCCAAAGTAGAGATGTATTATTTTCGACTGAACAAGTACTATCTTCCTTCGCCTCATCATGTATTAGTAGGTAGAGGCGGTAATGGCCACGTAATTATAATGAGAAGCCATTAAACCAAGGCGTAGCGTGACTTGTGATATCTACCTTGTTTCTGGCATCTGTCACCACCACTATTCACATTCTGTGTCCACAGCAACATTTTGCAACGATTCATTACCATTCACTTTGCTCCTCAGACATATCAGCCGTTTTTTTTGCTGCGTACTCCCCTAAATAAGTCTCCAGCAGAGGCTGCTCACCCGCTAATATGGCCGCCGCCGGCAGCTCCAACAAGTGTCGTCTGCTATAACCCATCGCCATACCCAGATCTCCCAGATCATGATCCGGATCACTCAGATCAGGGTAAATCCAGATCAGGATGTAAACAGAACACGAGGCGCGGCCGGATCACTGATCTGAAACGTATCACAATAAACAGACGACGCCTTAAGTGTTGATGGGCAGTTTGTCAGGGTACGATGATGCAACCTTCAGTCCCCAGTCCAATCTAGTCCAGTCCAGTTCGGTCCAGTCCAGTCCAGTCCAGTAACGTTCGTGGGATCAGGCTTTGCAACGGCTCCTACTATTCTGTGTCGTGACTGTTTGTTGTACCTTGCTGTTGTTTGTGGTATTGTGGATTATTTGGCGTATTCGTGTTAAACTAGCGATTGCTATTGTTGTTGTTGTTGTTGTTGTTGTTGTTGTTGCTATTACTCTTTTTTTGACTTTCTATTGTTCCATATTTCCATCAAAACCACATTTCATTTTCTACTTTCTATTTCCCCTTGTTATTTTTTTTTTCCTAATGCTAATATATTATTTCATTTGTCTTCCTTACGTATTTCTGTGTTGAATATCAAACACAAAATACTTCATTCCATTCCATTCATTCCACTGTATTGGGGACAGTGGCTGCAGGAAGTTCGAAAATAACCAGCAATGAAGAAAGTAGGTTAAGCCAGGGCTGCGTGATGCATGGCTTAACACACCTCTAATCATTCACGCCTCGTCCATCTGGGGGACCATACACGCTCAAGATCCATACGACAAACCCTGATACATGTTGGGAAATAAAATAAACCAACACATACAACATACAACATACAACAAAGCAGTATGTACCCGGAAGACTCGAAAGAGGTCGCCCCGTGTTGCATGTTTGGCGTAATTTGTTTGTCAAGTCTGGTAGGTTCACAGGTCCCTTCTCAGAACCCCATCCCGGTTCCTCTTTGGCCTCCCTTCCGCTTCAAAATACACGACACATTTCACCCAGTCACTCAGGCTTCCCTCCACCCGACGCCATGACATCCCCGCCAGTTTTCATTACTTTGCTCATCCTCTCAATCTTAAACCCGATTCACTCCTCACGCACCCATCCATCGATCACAAACACGTATTTCTAAAAGTTTCGCCCTTCATCTTTATTTTCAACAGGATGTAATGGATGCAATGGGGGGTTTCAATAAGTTTCTGTGATTAAAGATGGTTTAACCCTTTGACTGCCACTTCGTACACCTTTCCCTTATTACCAATCATCATGAGACATCTTTACTTGTTATGCAGTCACATCCAATCTCTGAACCGGGAAGAAATTGCAAAATGTATTCTTTGTCATCATTAACTTTCTTGTAGATGCTTATAAAGACTTCACGCATTGCTTCTGGTGCTGCTAATTGTTTCGTGTCGCAGTGAAGGGGTTAACAAGGCCTCAGCATCGTGAATAAGGAAAAGATCCACGAAAACTCGACAAATGATCTATGTGGCCTTTGAAAAATAGTCCTGATGTTATTTAATGTATTTATTTACTTACTGTTATTATTATTATTATTATTTTTTCTTTTTTTTTACCTGTCAAGGAGACTGGCACAGGTAAAAGATACGTTGAAAAATTACCCATTCAATTTCTCTCTCCCCAAAAGAAAAGTGAAAGAAAATAAAAAAAAAAATAATAATTCGTCGATTCAATTCGTCCCCGTTACAAACAAACATCCGCCCTCGTGCCTGCCCTTCCCTGTGTTTCTTTGTTAAGTAGCACCCCCTTGGAATATCACACTCACACACTTAACACAGCGCGAAGTGTACAGTCAAGTCTGCATACCAACACTACAGCAAAGGAGATGCACGAGGATGTACTGGGGGGTGAACATACTCTGCTGTTTTTCTTCACTAAAAGAAATAGCTAAACAAAGACAAATAACAGCGATTCTCTCTGCATACCTCTCTCATGCTTTGAAGTTCACAACAATATAATGAATAAGACAAATGAAGATGCAACTAAGGTAAACATAGTCTGCTATTTTTCTTCACCAATAAGAAACTTTAAAAAAATCAAATATATCAATAAATAGAAGATCATTGACTGTAGTAGAGGCAAATATAATGTGTTGTTCTTCACTAAAAAAAAAAAAAAAAAAAATGAAAAGATAAAAGGACATCCATTCTCTCTGGATAATTTAAATACTTCACAACTCACAACAATATATAAAAAAAAAGGAGAATGTACTGAGATAAATACAGCCTGTTTCTTTCCTTCACTAACAACAAACAGCAAAATAAACCCGAGTTACACCCATTCTCTCTCCAGATACACGCTTTGAAACTCACGCTATACCAAAGAAGACAGACGAGAATGTACTTGAAGCAAATTCAGTCCGATCTTTTTTCTTCAGCGATAAGAAGCACCAAAATAAAGACGAATGCATCCTAAGTGCACCTTTCACAACAGTTAGTCAATACAAGTCACGATTTGGTGTTTCTTTTCTCGATAAGTACCGTTTTCTGTTTTCTTTTACCAGCAACATATTGCCAAAGTAACTGCAGACTTAATCACGGCAACTTTCCACAACACTCAATACGCACTGCACTTTATTGCTAACCTTCCTTAATACTGCCTTGAAATTTCTTCCTGCCGAATCTTTCACCAGTCTTTATCGCCTTGCCTTTCTTTCACCAATCACAGAGAATAAGAAAGCATTGAAAATATACTCGTGAAAGCAGCTTTTTTTCTTCACAACACTCAACACAAGGTACAATTTACTCCTTCTTGCCTGCCACACAACACAAAATAAAACAATAAAACAACACAACACAACGCCTCAACTTTAAGAATCATGCTTTCAATAGTTTTACTTTAATATTTTACGCCGGAATTTTGCCTCAATAACGCGTGCAGTTCCCTTCTCTCGTACACTTCCCTTCTCTCACGTACACTTCCACGTAATAGTAAAAACAATACGGATGAACATACACGTCCAAATCAATGACAACTCGAAGGAGGAAAAGAAAAATGTGAATGGAGACGAAAGTTTGAGAAGTTTCGAGAAACTGTAAACGCAAAATTGAATAATAACATAACAAATAATACAGACTGATGTACACGAATGAATAAATGGAAAACGAAATTAATACAAGGAATAACTTAGCAAAGGAGAAAGTATTTCAAGGGAAAATTGTAAAGAAAATATACACACAGAATACAAAAAAAAAAAAAAATACGTAATACACATACTACAACCGGATCACTTACCTGTAAACAGAAAAACATATTATTACTATTATAATCAGTATCATCATCATCACCATCATCATCATCATCATCAGCAGCAGCAGCAGCAGCAGCAGCAAGATCAAATATCACATTGCGAAAAACATTAACTTACGAAGGAAAAATAGCGAAGCGAAATCGTGTTCACAATCAGAGAGAGAGAGAGAGAGAGAGAGAGAGAGAGAGAGAGAGAGAGAGAGAGAGAGAGAGAGAGAGAGAGAGAGAGAGAGAGAGAGAGAGAGAGAGAGAGAGGATAATGCACACATACATCTGTCTGGCACAAGTATTGACAACCTGAATGCCACACACACACACACACACACACACACACACACACACACACACACACACACACACACACACACACACACACACACACACACACACACACACACACACACACACACACCTGCTTTCCTGCCGCCGTAACCTCTTCATTAAGTTGGACTTCCAGAAATGTTTCATTTAATTCTTCATCATAACCTTTGCGCCTTGACATTTCGTGCAGTTTCTCTTCCTCATTGTACGTGGTGGTGATGGTGGTGATGATGGTGGTGGTGGTGGTGGTGGTGGTGGTAAAGGTAGACAGTAGCAGTGGTGGTAGTGAATGGTTGTTGCGTCTTGTGTCTGTGGTGGTGAGCAGTGGTGAGTGTTGTTTTTGTGTTGGTGGAAGTGGTGGTGATAGTGGTGGTTATGGACTTTAGTGTTGCTAGATAAGAGTGCATGATACGTAGTAGTAGTAGTGGTGGTGGTGGTGGTGGTGGTGTGCATGGCAGTGGCGGTGATGGTGGTGGCGCTGGTGTGGTAGACATGGCAACACTGTCTCACCTGTCTCGCGTTATTGGCTGTGATCGACCACCACCACCACCACCACTGCCTGACACACACTCCCCTTCATCACCCCTGACACCTCATTCTTGCCTGACACCCATTCTCTCTCTCTCTCTCTCTCTCTCTCTCTCTCTCTCTCTCTCTCTCTCTCTCTCTCTCTCTCTCTCTCTCTCTCTCGCTATAAATAGAAGTGGTAACCTTTTCTCAGAGACATTTTAAGAATAAAGAAATCCCGCACGATTTGCTTCCTTCTATAAAAGTCACATTCAGTTTGGTAGTAGTAGTAGTAGTAGTAGTAGTAGTAGTAGTAGCAGAACAGACGACTAGAAGGCTAGAAATGATGCATAGATGTTGTTGTCGTTGTTGTTGTTGTTGTTTCTGTTGCTGATGTTTTTTCCTTCTCCTTTCTCATCTTGTCTTTCTCCACATTTTTCAATTTCTTTCTCTTCTTCTCTCTTCTCTTTTTTTCTTTCTTCTTCTTGTTCTTCTTCTTTTCTTTCCTCTTCTTCCCTTTCCTCTTCTTCCCTTTCCTCTTCTTATCTTTCCTTTCTTTTATCTTTTTTTTTCTTTTCCTTCCTTAATTTCTCCTTTCATCTTATTCTCTTTCTTCATCTTCTAGTATTTATCTTTCCTCCTTTTTCTTCTTCTTCCTTCTTATTATTTTTATCATTACCATCATTGTACATTTCCTCAGTTTCTTCTTCCACTACCACGCAACACAGCATTACGTCACAGGCCATAATGAACCCTGTACACCTTTATCTTCCACCTAAAACTTTACTCGCTACCTCGGCGGCGCAGCAAAGATGGTGGCCTCGCTGCAAAGGAATATACTGAATTAGGATCTTATTAACTGGTACAAGAATGAATGGAGGCTTTCAGTGAAGTGGAGCGAGAGGGAAGCGACCTACGTAAATTTTAAATGTGGTTCTGGGAGTGAGTTTTATGTATGAAGTGACTTGCTTGGTGATGTAATGTGTTCGACTCATTCTTCTTCTTCTTCTTATTATTATTATTATTGTTATTATTATTATTATTATTATTATTATTATTATTATTACAGTGTGACCGGATGTTTTCCTGGTGATAGGATTTGTGTGACTAAACTAACATCGCGCAATTGTGACCAGACAGACCTGATAAGTATGACCAAATTATGTGTGTGACCAAATTAAGGTGATAAGTGTGACGATGCCGAGCTGATAAGTGACCAAAAGTGAGCGTGACCAAATAGATGTTACTTAAGTGTGTTCAAATAGCTGAGTGACCTGATGACCAGCCGTAAGTGTGGCCAAAAATTTGAGACTGGTCAGCGTGAAATGTGACCAAATGCCTGAATAGTGACCTGACGCGTGACCAAATATGAAAAACCTGTTATAAATGTGACCAAATTAACTTGCGAGGCCAAAATGCATCTGTGACTGACCTTAAGTGTGACCACAAATACCTGATAATAGTGACAAAACACTCCAGTGACCTTACTTGAATATCACTTTACCTAACAATTTCCTGTGACCTTGCTTGACCTTAAGTAAATCAGCGTACACACTTCTGCGACTTAAGTGCTGCATAAGTGACCCATTCTAAGGTGAACGACCCTTGAAGTGACCTGATATTTTTGTGTATCTGCTCCCCCTGGCGTGACCTGGTTGGGGATTCCGTTGTGTGACCTATGCAATCCCTTGTTAAGTTTCAAGTGTAAGTAGTTAAATAAATCTCTCTTGTTAGGTGTCAGGTATAAGTAGTTAAGTAAATTACTCTTATTAGGCATCAGGCTTAAGTAGATTAGTTGTTAAATATAAGTACTGAGGTAAATGACTTGTTTGGCGTTAAGTGTAGGTAGTTAAGTGAATGACTCTCGTTTGATGTCGTAAGTTTAGTAAATAATCCCTCGTTACGTGTTAAAAGGAGACAAAAACTTCCTCCTTTACCACGCCAAATATCAAAGTTTCTGCTGCACACTGTAACAACGAGGACACAGCAACACCTTCCCAGGATAGTCAGAGTCACCACAGGGTAAGCTGATCCAGAAGCCACGCCCCCCCATGCCTCCACAATCTCTCGACGGGCCAGCTGATTGGTTCACTCGTAATGGTCTCGCCACTTGTGACTTTTACGTTTAAGATATATTCAATCATCCCATCAGTCAGTCTCATGCTAAGCTTATTTTCGAGAATATTAATAAGGAAGAAAATAATATCCATCAAATTGGCAATGAGTGGATTTTCGAGAATATTTATAGGAAAAGCAGTAACGCCAAAATTTAAACCCTTCAGGGGAAAAAAGGAAACAAATAAACGTACTCATCCCTTGTACTGGTAATCTCTGAACTCTCTTCCTGTTTCTGTATTTCCTCCCGTCCCTGACTTCACACTTTCGAGGCACTTCAAAAACCAATTTATTTATTTATTTATTTATTTATTTATTATTTTATTTATTTATTTATTTATTATTTTTTTTTATCTGAGTTTCTAATTGCTTCTTTTTTTGGGGGGTTTGACATAAGGAGGGGTCTTTGTCCAGTCTATTTCTATACTATAAGCCGGTCTACCCTGCAAAAAAAAATAAATAAATAAATAAATAAATAAACAAACAAACATAAATAAGATAAAAATAGAATCAAATCAAATAAATCAAATACACAAAGCAATCCATACCAAGTCGGCACACGTCACTGGAATCCTCGTGTTCAGTGTGGAATGAGAGAGGCAGCACCAGTGGCCAGGGAAAACAATGAGTCATACTTTCACTTTCACTTAAATGCCACACTGCCACACTGCCCCCCCTCCCTCCCTCCATCCGCCACACACTGCCACACTACCCTCCACCCCCTCCTCCCCTCCATTCACCACACATTGCCCTCTTCTTACCTCCCCCTCCCTCATCACACTATGCCACACTGCACCTTCCTCTCCCTCCCTCCCTCCCTCATTCACTACATGCACTGAACACACACACACACACACACACACACACACACACACACACACACACACACACACACACACACATTTGCCTCCACTGTTCCTTCCTTTCTCGCCCCTTTCACATCCCTCTAATTTCTTTATTTAATTATAACTCCATCTTTCTCTCCCCTTCCCCTCCCCTTCCGCTCTCCTCTCGTCCCCTTCCTTAATTACTCACCATGTCATCACCACAAACTCTCTCCCCTTCCTTCCACTTCTCATCCACTTCGTCGCCATTGTATCCACCTTATTTCCTTCCTCTTCCCACTCTCTCTCTCCCCTCTCTCTCTTTCCCCTCAGTAATTAAGAAGAAATAAACATTCTTAATAAGTTGGAGAAGTATGTATAAGAAATGTGTAAAGTATATGCAAATAAATAGAAATACATATGAAAAACGAAGCGTATTTACGTAAACGAAAATAAAAACTAAAAAAAAAAAGTTAATTCCTTTTAAAAACACAAGGTTATTTATTTTTTTCTTATTATGTAACAATTCTTTCGCAATCAACGTTTTTATGCCCGGTCGCCATTATTAGAGTGGCAACAGTAGATGACAGTAATATATCAAGGCCTATTTATTCTCCCCCTTAATTAAAGAGATGCCGTTATTTAGTGAAGGATGTTAAATAATTCAACTTCCTATTCCTGCTCCACCTTCCATTCTCCCTTCTCATCCAGCTTTCTCTCGCCACCTCTCTCTCTCTCTCTCTCTCTCTCTTCTCTCCTCCTCCTCCTTCTCCATTTTCTCTTCTCATTCAGCGTTCTCTCCCCTTCTGTCCCATTTCTTTTATTATAATCCAACTTTTTCTCCCCATCTCTCTTCTCTCTTCCTTCTTCCTCCTCTTTCTCCACCTTTTCTTCTCTTCTCATCTGACTTTTCTCTCCCCACCTCTTTCTTCTCTCCTCCTCCTCCTCCTCCACCTCCCATTTTTTCTTCTCATCCAACTTTCTCTCCCTACCTCTTTCTTATCTCACCTTGTCTCTTCTCTTCTTTCTCCTCTTTCTTATCTCCTCTTCTTTCTTCTCTTTCTCTCTCAATCTTCCTCCATTTCTCAAAGTTAATCTTATATATTGCCTTTCCTCTTCACCATTCTCTTAACAATCTTCTTCCATTTCTCTTCCTGTCTCCTTATCAATCTATCTTTCTTCTTCTCTTCCTCCTCTTCCTTCATTTCCGTCTTTCCCTTTCCCTCACCTCCATTTTCTATAATACCTAGGCTGTCAGCTGATAAAACATCCAAAATTAAAGATACCTTGCTTTTTTTAATTTTCTTGTTCTACTTTCTTGTTCTCAATTCATTATTTATCTCCTCTGATCTTATCACGTGTATTTCACTTCCTACTCTCTCTCTCTCTCTCTCTCTCTCTCTCTCTCTCTCTCTCTCTCTCTCTCTCTCTCTCTCTCTCTCTCTCTCTCTCTCTCTCTCTCTCTTCTATTTCTAAGTTTATTTTATTTCATTTTATTTATTTTCCTTCCTTATAATATAACAGCAAAAAGGAGAGAGAGAGAGAGAGAGAGAGAGAGAGAGAGAGAGAGAGAGAGAGAGAGAGAGAGAGAGAGAGAGAGAGAGAGAGAGAGAGAGAGAGAGAATGTCTTAATTAAAGAACGAAGGGGTTTTGTTTTTCCTCCATTAACATTCTTTTCTTTCACTTTCTTTTTTTCCCTTTTTTTTCTTTTTTTCCTTTTAAGTAAAGACTGCTCTGGTATTTCCCTCGTTCTTGATGCATAGTTCATTTTTTTTACTCTCTCTCTCTCTCTCTCTCTCTCTCTCTCTCTCTCTCTCTCTCTCTCTCTCTCTCTCTCTCTCTCTCTCTCTCTCTCTCTCTCTCTCTCTCTCTTTATGAGGCAGAAACATTCACCCTTATTTTTCTCTCGCTACCCCCTTTCTCTCGTTTTCTATGTATACTCGTACTAGTTAAGTCCCTCATCCTGTTTTCTTTGCCTACAAACATAATAATTTATTCACAACTCTGTTAAGGGTTCATGTTAATTAACGCTGAGTTTCCTTGGTAGTACGTGTTAATTACGTTAGGTTAATGTCAGATTTTTTACGTTAAGCTGTTTGGGTGGTGAGGTAAATTTAGTTTAGGTTAAGCTAGATTAGGTTAGGTTAGGTTAGGTTGATGTAATATTAGGTTAAGTTAAGTTAGGTTAGGTTAGGTTAGCTTAGATTAGGTTAAAGGTATAATGAATTAAAAGCTAGGGTGAGCTGAGTTAGGTTAGGTTACTTTAAAAATAATATTAAACTCCCTTAGTGGTATGTACAGTTAGGGTAATAAGGTTAAGTTAGGTTGATCTCTACAGTACAGAGGAGGTGTACACATATCTTAACAGATGAAAGAGTAAGAAAGATAAGGACTGGTCTCGTTTAGGTTAGGTTAGATTAGGTTGACTTCTACAGTATAGAAGTATAGGTACAGCACTGTATATAAGATAAGGTCTGTCTCATTTAGGTTATGTTTGATTAAAGATTGGCTACTGCAGTGTAAGAATATACTGCATATATTTTTTAAAACGACGAGTTCAAGACTGACTACTGCAGTAAAATATGGACTGCACTTCTGGTGGCTGCTTGGTTCTCCCTAACCCTGCAACTGTTTATGACACCACGACACAGCCAGCCTTAACAACCATAGACAATTTTAACCCTTTGACTAGTATTAGATACGTCTTTCCTTAACTGCTGTGTAGAAATTGCTAAATCTTTTTTCTTATTAATCCCCTACGTTCTTATAAATGCTTATTAAGATTTCATGGATTACTTCTGGTGCTGTTAACTGTTGCGTGTCGCAGTGAAAGGGTTAAAGAGCCTCTAACTTTGAGCTCTAACTCTTAATAACTCGGCCACTCCTTTGCCGCCAGTGTCGTCTTGTAAAATGACACTCTACAAATCTGCCACAATATTTTAAGCTTAAGAACGTCAACACACACCAGCTGAAGGGTTGTGGTAACCTGTTGTAACTGTGACCTTAACTTTTTCAAGGGGCAGGACTCAAGATTCTCCTGGTAGTTTCAGACCTGCCTTCCAGCCTTTTTATGTACGAGGGCCACTGGTCAAGGGCAACAAAGAAAATTTAGGGAAAAAGGCTCACTTGGATGACACTTTCCAAAAAGACTGTCGAAAAGAAAGCTGAGTTACATTAGGTTAACTTTAACTGTCATCTTTTGGGTCTGGCATCTTTAGTGGACTCTCTCTCTCTCTCTCTCTCTCTCTCTCTCTCTCTCTCTCTCTCTCTCTCTCTCTCTCTCTCTCTCTCTCTCTCTCTCTCTCTCTCTCTCTCTCTCTCTCTCTCCCTCGCTATCTCTCGCTCTCTCCAGCCTGTGTTGCTCTAAGCCAGGCACTTTCTTACATAAAACAAAATAAAGTAACAAAACAAAAGCAGAGTTCCATGGTGCTGCGTAGAGACTTTTAAACTGAGTATCTTAAGACACAAAAGATAACTCAAATGGTTTCAAAAGTGCAAACAATATAAAAAAAAAATATAGAGAGATCTTTGTCTAAGTGAGTTACGTCAGCTGAATATTTCAACAAACAATAAGTAACTGGAGTGATTTCAAAAGACCATCCGTGAAACTTGATAAAAAAACTGTAAATCTTAGTGTAAATGAGGAATACATCAACCCTTTCACTGCTAGATATTCCTTTCACATAATCCCTTGCAACTTTTCACACACTTATTTTTACACTAAAGCAAGTTAAAAAAAAATATTCACACAGCCTACAAGAATACAAACACAGCCTTTCTTTCGCTCTCTCTTTAGTCTATCTGTCCATGCCAACCATATTTGTATACTCTAAATGTTAACAAAATACGACCATAGTGAAAGGGTTAAAAGTCCCCGGACAGAAAGGGTTAAGAAAGCATGCAGGAAGAGGGGAACACGCGGCCAGGTATGATACAAGCGTGAAATGCCATTCAGACACGCTCATTCAAACACGGTCCTCTTAACCTACATACCACGAATACTTTTCTCCCCTCCCCTCCCCTTTCCCCTCTTCTCTCCTCCCCGCACCGCTTCCTTCGTCTTTATTTCCTCTGTTTTCCTCGTTCTCACTCCCTTGCTCCTCATCCTCTCTTTTTTTCTGTTCCTTGACTTTTCTTAAATCTCTCTCTCTCTCTCTCTCTCTCTCTCTCTCTCTCTCTCTCTCTCTCTCTCTCTCTCTCTCCTTAGTCTTCATATTTCCTTTTTGTTTACTTCCTTTCTTTATTTTTTACCGGTTCCTCTCTCTCTCTCTCTCTCTCTCTCTCTCTCTCTCTCTCTCTCTCTCTCTCTCTCTCTCTCTCTCTCTCTCTCTCTCTCTCTCTTCTTCATTCTTCCTTGTTGTTTGTTTACTTACTCTTTTTCTTTACCCCTTTACCAGTCCCTGTCGTCTCCCCACCCTCTCTCTCTCTCTCTCTCTCTCTCTCTCTCTCTCTCTCTCTCTCTCTCTCTCTCTCTCTCTCTGGAACAGCAGATTTGATTAAGTTTTTATTTCCACTCCTTTTTTTTTTCAATCATTATTTGTCTGGAACTGGCGTTGTAAATTATAATACCTGAAAGTAAAGGAGGTCAGATCACGCCACTTCCTGTGTGTGTGTGTGTGTGTGTGTGTGTGTGTGTGTGTGTGTGTGTGTGTGTGTGTGTGTGTGACGGTGGGGACTGCAGCGTAGATGGGGAATGCTGGGAATGGGGACGTGTGTACAGTATTGGGGAAGAGAGGTAGCAAGTAATCTGGTATGCAGGAATGAGAGAAGGAAGGAGAGGAGGTGGTGAGGGATTGATAATGAAAAAGAAAGGGTAAGAGAAAGAGAGAAAAGGGAAGAGGGAGAAGGATGGGGATAAGGAGACGGTGGATGAAGGAAGGGGAAGTAAAGAGGACTGGAAGAACACTGATGGAGAGAGGAGACAAGAGGTGGTGATAGGAGTAAGAAGAGGAAAGGGGAAGAAAGAGTGATGGGAGAAGGTTATGGTGGAAAGTGAGGTGAGGGGAAACAGAGATGACTGGGAGAGATGGTGCTGAGAAGTGAGGGAGGGGAAAGATAGTGATGGGAAGAAAAGAAGGGAGAAAGGGAGAAGTGATGAGAGAGGTGTGGAAAATAAATAAAAGAGAGAGAGAGAGAGAGAGAGAGAGAGAGAGAGAGAGAGAGAGAGAGAGAGAGAGAGAGAGAGAGAGAGAATTATAAAAGAAAATATTCTCCAGGTATCTCTCTCTCTCTCTCTCTCTCTCTCTCTCTCTCTCTCTCTCTCTCTCTCTCTCTCTCTCTCTCTCTCTCTCTCTCTCTCTCTCACCTAGCCTTGCCCCCTGACCTAGAGTAGTCCCACAGCAGGTCACCAGGTCAGAGTCTAGGTCACAATTAGACGAAACTTTACGTGCTATAAGGAGCAAAATATTTACTTATTATGGGGACAGAAAATTACTAACTTTTTTTTTTCTCAGTAATAAAAAAAAAAATATTCTCAAGGAAGAAAAAAATGGTCGAAAAAATGTATACAAACCAAGAGAAACGTATTAAAAACCACGCATTTCTCTATATTTCTTTATTGCAAGTAATTTTCTTTCTATAAATTCTTACACCATATTTCACAACATCTCATGCACTCTTAAATAATCATGTAACGTAAAAACACAAAATAAAAAAAATATCAATAACATATTCTTTCCTCTTTCTGTGCCCATATCAGTCTTTTATTCCACTCCTCTTTACTCTTCCTCTGTTTATCCGAGTTCAGAATTTCAACAAAGGATGACAACAGCAGTAACAAAATAAATCAAATGAACACGTTAATAACTAAAGAACGAAGAAAGGTCATATTTCGTTTGATATTCAAGGTTTTCATTCCCCGGGTCACGCACAGCTTCTTGTTACCTCCTTGTTTACTTGTAGGGCACCTCAATAAGTGACACAAAACCAGAACTAGTCTCCTCCTTGTAGACAGAGAGAGAGAGAGAGAGAGAGAGGAGAGAGAGAGAGAGAGAGAGAGAGAGAGAGAGAGAGAGAGAGAGAGAGAGAGAGAGAGTTCTATAATTAACAAACTAGTGTCTCTGTAGGCCTAATGGCGGTATATATTTAGACCAATAAGCTGTAATGTTAACGTGCCACTGTCATGAACCCCTCCCATTACTCTTTGTGACAGTTCCAGTCCTCTTGATACGGTAGCCAAAGAAAACGCTTCTATTTGTTCGGGAGCTTACCAACACGGGGAGGTTTTTGGTTGTATAGCTTACGAAAAGACTGAAATTAGCCCAGTTACCGATTCCAGTTTTTTTTTTTTTTTTTTTTTTTTTTTACGGTGGCCACACGAAAAGCAGCGGGCCAAGTTGACTGTGGAACCCGATTAGAGCTGAAGTGCTTTTGTTGGTTAGCTGGCAAACGAAAAAGGGGGTGACTAGAACCGGCCCATGGACCTTTCCCTTCTATTCCTGTCCTTATTCACCTCATTTTTTCCTCTACTTACCTTCACTTATTTCACCCTGTCTCTTAATTCACTCCATGTTATCCTTCCTTCATTTACCATCACCCTCTTTCACCCTATCTCCTATCTCACTTTTTCTTGCTATCCCTTTGTTGATTATCGTAATTTTCACTTTATTTCTCCCACTTCCCTCTTTGCTACCTTCTCTCAATTTACCATCACCTTATGTCACGCTATTTTTTGTCTCTTATCTGATTTTCTGCTATGGTTCCTCTTTTTATCATCGCGCATTTCATCTTATTTGTTTCTCATCTCATTCCTTTGTTACCTTCCCTCTATTCATCATCATCATCAATTTCACCTCTCATTCACCTCTCCCCTCGTTACCTCTCAGCGTCTCCTCCCCTCACACCTTCCCCCGTAACTCTTCCCTTAAGTAACTTTCCCACTTCTTCACATTTAAAGCACAAGTATCCTGCATAAACTTCGTCATTATGCATTTACAGTCTCTTCCTCCTCCTCCTCCTCCTCCTCCTCCTCCTCCTCCTCCTCCAACAGCCTCGTTTAGGACAGTAGGGGCTGTTGCTGTTGTTTTTTTTTTTTTTTTTTCCTTCGTATTCCTCACTATTTCCTCCTCCTCCATCCTCTTCCTCCTCCTTCCTTCTTCTCTCCTCCTTCCTCCTTCCCCTTCTCCTCCCCCTTCTCCTCCTCCTGCCTAATCCCACCCACCCTTCCCCCCTACCTCCCCCTCCACCTGACTAACCGCACCCCCTTCCTTATCCACCCAGGAGGACGTGGACCCCAGCGTGCAGGATGGTGACGGGAACTCCGCTCTCATGTTTGCCGCGGCGCACGGCCACCGGGAAGCTCTCCTGCTGGTGTTAGCCGCCTTCAGGAGTGTCCCACCGCGTGACCTTCCACGGTGAGGGGCAGGATGGGGGGTAAGAAGGGCAGGTATAGCTACATAAAAGGAGGTTATAACTCTTTCATTGCTATTTTGACACAATTTCTTCCTCACAAACCACTAAGGTATTTTTTTTTTTTTACGTTCCACAGCCGCCTGTGAGCATTATACTGGGTAAATATCGATAACTTACTCTTTTTGTGCCCTTTTCTTTCTTGTAGATGGTCTAAAGGGTGTTCTACATTGCCTTTAGTCTTGTGAATTGCTCCATATCGCAGTGAAAGAATTAATACCTAGATATCAGTGCACACACATGCACATACAGAGTAGAAAGTGGTGGTGGTGGTGGTGGTGGTGGTGGTGGTAGTGGTGGTGGTGGCGTATGGTGGTGACAATAATAAAACAACGACAAATTACAAGAAAATAGCAACAAAACATACAACTAATCAGCATCTAAATAATAATAATAATAATAATAATAATAATAATAATAATAATAATAATAATAATAATAATAATAATAATAATAATAATATTAATAAATAATAATAATAATAATAAAAATAAAAATAATATCAGCAGCAACAACAAAACTAATAAGAAGGAATGTGTACACACACACACACACACACACACACACACACACACACCACACACACACACACACACACACACACACACACACACACATACGTATTATACACGTCAGCTTCCACGAAACGTACCACATAGGAAAAATATTTAGTCTTAAGCACACACACACACACACACACACACACACACACACACACACACACACACACACCATTAATTTATTTTAGACTGATATTGATCTTTTAAGTGTGTGTGTGTGTGTGTGTGTGTGTGTGTGTGTGTGTGTGTGTGTGTGTGTGTGTGTGTGTGTGTGTGTGTGTGTGTGTGTGTGTGTGTGTGTGTGTGTGTGTGTGTGTGTGTGTGTGTGTGTGTGTGTGTGTGGGGCACTCGAACACACTCACTCACAATACTTACTTAAACACACACCCACGTAAAACATACCTCCACACCCCTTTCTTCCCTGTCACTCAGCCACGCACCGCCAAACACCATCACCTCCCCTTACCTGCAGACAATTAACCTGGTAATTAATTAAGCACATTAAAGCGTATCTTTATTTTCTTTACGTGCACACAGGTGGGTTTTCTGAGAGAGAGAGAGAGAGAGAGAGAGAGAGAGAGAGAGAGAGAGAGAGAGAGAGAGAGAGAGAGAGAGTTATTTTAAAGAGTTTACATACTGCATTTACTAATGTTACGTTTACTATAAATGTTTACGAAGGAAATTTGATTACAGGTGTTTTCTTTTACTTTTCTAGTGCAGGTGTAAAAGATGTGCAAATTATTTCATTATCTTTTTTTTTCTTTTTTCTATAATATAATCTCCCCCCCCCCTCTCTCTCTCTCTCTCTCTCTCTCTCTCTCTCTCTCTCTCTCTCTCTCTCTCTCTCTCGTACCCTTTTTAAAATAATTGTATTCATCTTGTAAAACACCCAATCATCTATCAACCAATGCCTCTATCTATTTATCCATCTGTCTATCTATTTATCTACCCATCCACCCAGTCATCCATTCTCCTCCATTATGAAGGGTTAAAATAATGCAAAGTCCTAAGTTAGAATCTTGTATGACCGGGACACACACACACACACACACACACACACACACACACACACACACAGGTGATCGCCCTCCTAAGTGCACCAGCAGGTATTGCATCATAATTATTGATGTCTTATCGGCGTCTTTGGGATCTTCGTCCTGCACGGGAGGAGGAGGAGGAGGAGGAGGAGGAGGAGGAGGAGGAGGAGGAGGAGGAGGGGAAGTCTAGAATGTATGGGTGAAAGCAAAGAATGTGTACAGTCTATATTTCTTTTCTTTTGTGTAACAGATGTACTAGGCCAGGCTAACAAAAACCTATATATAAATAAATAAAAAAAAAGGAAAAAAAAAAAAAGGCGGAGATGCCAGTCCCTAAAGAAAATTACCAAAATTATCTTTTACTTAATTTTTCCGGTGATTTTCGGTGTAGGTAAAAAAAAAATAAAAATAAAAAATAATAATACCAAGATTTCCTCACACTATTAACATATTCACATTATTCAGTCTTTTCCTTAAAAAAATATATATACAAACAAAAAGGAAAAAGAAACTCAAATGTATACAACCAAACACTTTTCCCCTTTTCACATTATTCATATTTGCATTCTTCAGTCTTTCGTCCCCTGCTTTATCTATTTATTTATTCACACACTTATTTATCGGTTTATTTACCCTACCAGTGTCATGGAGGTGTGTGTGTGTGTGTGTGTGTGTGTGGTGTGTGTGTGTGTGTGTGTGTGTGTGTGTGTGTGTGTGTGTGTGTGTGTGTGTGTGTGTGTGTGTGTGTGTTTTCAGGTAGGAAAAAATAAATAAATAAATAACAAGTTTCTGCTCGAGTCAGTCTATGTTAAGTCATGGTGCAGTTATTTAAAGTTTCTAAGTCTGTTTTACACACGTCTCGCTCTTCCATTATTTCCGACGCGGGGGTTCACGTGACTGCTTGACGTCATCACACTCACGCGCCTCCAAGAAAAGAAAGAAAGGAAGAGAAAAAGAAAATAACAGCTACATACGTGAAATATTATGCTTCCTACACCCCGTTCCCCCTTTCCCCCTTTCCCCCTTTCCTCTCATTCTCCATTCCTGGCCATTCTCGCCTTCTAATCCTTTGCAGTCTAAAGTTACATCCTTAAAATGCGCATCTTGCCCTAAAATCATCCGTATATTGCGCAAGTCATCTTTACTCATTCTATACCGGTACAATGCATGGTCTCTCTCTCTCTCTCTCTCTCTCTCTCTCTCTCTCTCTCTCTCTCTCTCTCTCTCTCTCTCTCATTCACCTCCTTTTCCTTCGTGAATTTCGTGAACTTTTTCTTTTTTTTTTTTTACACTTTTTTTGCTTTGACTCTTTTATTATTCATCATTATTTCCGCCAATTATTTTCCTTCGCTTCATTCTCTCTCTCTCTCTCTCTCTCTCTCTCTCTCTCTCTCTCTCTCTCTCTCTCTCTCTCTCTCTCTCTCTCTCTCTCTCCTGTCTGTTAATTTTCTGTCATTATTTTCCTTCTTCTTCCGTCATTCAGTCGTATCCATTATTATTTCTTTCCCTTCTATTACGTCCACTCCTTCGTTCCTAACCTTGAATTATGGTCATTATTTCCTTCACTTCGTTATTTGTTTTTTTTTTTTCCCCTCTTTCGTCAACTCCGGAATCCGTCTCCTTAATTTCCGTGTATTTTTTCCCTTAATGTCATTGTTTTCCCCTTCTTTTACTTCCACAGACTCTTTGCTTTTCATGATTCCCTTCTATAAATCGTCTTTTTTTTTCCAGCTTTCCCCCCAACGACTCTTAATTCTCTTCCTCTTCCTATTATCTTTACTACATTTCCCTCTATCCCATCTCCTTCACTACCTCCCATCCTCTTCTTACTATCTCCTTCACTATCTCCTATCTTAACTATGCTCTCCTCCTCTCCTTCCCTCACCACCACTACAATCCTAAACAGCGCAGACCCAACACTAAAATTCCAATACTGCGCAGGTCAGAAAAACGCGAAGGGGCTGACGGCGGAGCAGCTGGCGGAGCGGAACGGCCACGAGGAATTGGCAGCGCTACTGAAGGCGGAGACAAACCTCTTCCCACGCCCCAACGCCTTCCACCCCACTCAGCCCAAGGACCTCGACCGCCCACCCACGCCCACTGAGACTAGGTGTGTGGGAGGAAGAAGGGTATGAGAGTAGGGGGGGAAGAGTGGGAGGATGGGAGGGTTTAGAAGTGCGTGGGTGGGTGGTTAGGGAGGTGGGAGAGGAGGAGAGGATTGCAAGAGGGTTGGAGAGGAGGAGAGGATTGGAAGAGGGCTGGAGAGGAGGAGGAGAGGATTGGAAGAGGGTTTGGTGGCTATAGGACAAGTTAGCTGGACGACAGTTAGCTGGGCGTCAGTTCAGCTGGGCGTCAATTCAGCTGGGCGGCAGGAAAAATGGGTGACTGCAAATTGAGCGACAGGATGAATGGGCGACAACAGCCAAAGGAGTGGACGGAAAACTGGTCGACAATTAGACAATAAAAGCATTCGAGATTTTCTTGGATCTGCGAAATGATGATGATTTGATGCGACTTGACGACGTTGGTGAGTATCTGGCTGGTGAGTATCTGGATAAACCTTACATATGAGGACGTCCTGCATGACGTAGAAGGCGAGGACATCTCTGGTAGACAACTCGGGTAGAAGGTGGGGAGGGAGGGAAGGAATGGAGGTGGGAGAGAAAATTATAGGGAAAGTGCGTGAGAGGGAGGGTGGGAGGGTAAAGAAGATGGGAGAAGTGGGAGTAGGGGGGTGTATGAGCATCGTAGTGTTCAAAGGCACGAGTATATTATGAAAAGTATCATGCAACAAGGAAACTCGCCACAATCCTTCCCCCCCACGCTTGGTGATGACCTAATGGTTTTAAAACTGGCAAGCAAACAAGCAAACACACGTCTCTTCCTCCGCGCTGAGGAAGCAAGGTCGGCACTCACGTCACGTCCACGACACGCGAGTCACGGCACGTGGGCTGAGTCGCTGTGGCTCGCCCTCAGCACCACACAGTCCCTCCCTCGCGGCACTGCCAGCTGTGCCTTGATAAACATAGCGGTACATAATGTCCACGAAGGTTAAAGAAGGAGTACACTCTCAAACTTCGTAAATAAATAAATAAATAAATGAGTAAATAAATAAATAAATATACATATCTATCTATCTATCTATCTATCTATATATATATATATATATATATATATATATATATATATATATATATATATATATATATATATATATATATAGTAGTAGTAGTAGTAGTAGTAGTAGTAGTAGTAGTATAGAAATAGTGGTGGTGGTTGCATGTGGTGCCTGAGGGAGGTGGCTTCTCCTCACCTCTCCTCCCCCTGCAGGTCTTCCCACAGACGCGCACGAGCCTCTGCCAACCCCCTGAGCCGCGGTGGGCCCACCGACCCACTGCCTCCCCCGGCCTTCCTCGCCTTCGGCCAGACAGCGAGCAGCGCAGCGCCTTACACCAGCGACACCGACGAGGAGGAGGCGCCGCCCGCCAGATCACTCAGGCTGCTGACGGCCACGCCGACGGAGGATTTCCTGCCAAACAGTCGCCAGGCGAGCGTGTGGGGGCCAGGAGGCGGGGGCGCGCAGCTGAACAGCAGCGACAGCGACGAGAGTCGAGACAGCGGCAGCAGTTACAGAAGTGTGGGGGGCGCACGGCCCCCATCGCCAGTGCACGTCCCGTCCCCCGACGAGGAGGAGCGCCGTATGCTGGACCGACTCATGACAGGAAGCCCAGGATCAGGTGAGTCCCGCCGCCCTCTTCCTTTGCCCCGAAACTCCCCGGGCACTGGCCAGATTGCGCCCCCACCCTGCCACCCCCCACACCCTCACCCTTCCTCCATCCCTCCCGCTGCGCTCCTGACTGGCACGGTCAAGGGGCACGTCCCCTCTCAGTGCCGAGGTGCCGAGGTGTGGGACACTGGCGGCAACAAGCACACCCGCCACACGGCAAGGCAGGGCGGCGTGGTGTGGGCGCCGGGTTCACTCTCTCCCTCTGTGCGCAGGTAATGAGGGCGACACCGAGTCTCTGATGGAGGTGGACCGAGCAATGGCAGCAACCATGGCGATGACAGCGGGAGAGGAGGGCGGCCAGCGCGGGGCCACCGCTGCCAGAAAGCTGGGCGTGACGAGTCCCGCTGCCGCCATGCCGCGCCTGGCGGGCAGCCGTTCCCTCAACCGCAGCATCGCGCAGCTGGCACACGAGGATTCCCAGCAGCGGCCCGACCAGCGGCCGCCCACGCCCGCCCGCCCCTCGCTGCCCACACTGCTTCCCGCCCGCCTGCTGGACGCGCCCCTCGCAGCCTCGCTGGGGTCCTCCCGGGGCGAGGCGCGGCCAGCACAGAGACGCATCACGCTGGCCAGTTTCCCACGCTCCTCCTCGGAGCCACGCTCGCTGGTGGGCTCCGCGGGGCCCGCCACTCCCTCAGGCCCCGAAGAGATCTTCGATGGCCTGCCCCTGGACGCCTCCACGCGCTCTGAGGGCTGGGAGGCGCTCAAGGGACCGCGAGGACGCCCCTCGCCCTTGGCACAAGCCACGGACGGCCACGTGGTGCCGCTGCCGCCCATCAACCGACCCCGCTACATGGAGGCCTGTGGGCGCGGGCGTACGAGCGGACGTGGGAGGAGCCTGGGGGGGGATGACGGGGGCGACACAGTGCTAAGCGTAGCCAAGAAGACCCTGGAGCAATTGGAGACAGTTCTGGCCCCCCACGAGGGGCCCGCTGCCCCCCGCCCCCCGCACCGCACCCGTCCCTCACACCAAATACACCTGGAGACCTAGCACCTCCGGGACGCCCCAGGGAGCACCCAGGGGAAGGGAGCATGGTGGCGGGGCCTGTCGCGCGGCGCCCCGCCGAGGCCAGGACGTGCCCTCCGCACGGCGCCGCGCCAACCCATTGATACGAGGCGCGGCAACGGCGGCATGTAAGCGGATGTGCGGTGGGAGGCGCCTGCCCCGGGCCAGGCTGCCCACGCCAGGCTGCCGTGACGCCCAGGCACCGCTACGTGCTGCCCGCCGCCAACTGTGACCGGTGACACGCGACTGTGACCATGAACCAGTAGTCGCCTGGGGCGTGGCGCGGCAGACATGCCCGAACACTGGTAACACTGCTGGGCGTGTTGGTCCGCGCCGCCAGCCGCCCACCGCCGCCTGATGTGCCTCGAGCCAATTGAACCACGACAATCATTATCTCTCTCTCTCTCTCTCTCTCTCTCTCTCTCTCTCTCTCTCTCTCTCTCTGCGGTAACTCCCACTTCACTTCCGCAGTCTTATCACCACTGTCAACACTCCCCTCTGACGGCTGTTCAGTGCGCCAGACAGCCTCGTGCCGCCCCACGCTCCCCGATGCCACGCCAATCCCACTGCTGGTCTGAGTGTCAAGCAGCGGCCTCCCCACGTGTGTCCCAGTGTTCGGTCCACGGCGGTGACCTTGTTGCTGCGGCGCCATAACTCACTCAATTTACAGCCCCTCGGAGCAGGACAGCACGATAGACGGGACCACGCCTCCTCCCTCCACTCCTCCTCCCCTGACGCGCCGTGTTCAGACGTCAGCCAATATCGAGCGCCACTTTCTCCGTCCTCAGTCGCTGGCAACCATACTTCATGTAAATCTCTCTCTCTCTCTCTCTCTCTCTCTCTCTCTCTCTCTCTCTCTCTCTCTCTCTCTCTCTCTCTCTCTCTCTCTCTCTCTCTCTCTCTCTCTGTGCCTACCTGACTGACAAAATTACCCAACATAAACAGCTCTCCTCCTCCTCCACCTCCTCCTCCTCCTCCTCCTCCTCCTCCTCCTCCTCCTCCTCCTCCTCCTCCTCCTCCTCCTCTTCTTCCTCCTCCTCTGGATAAGGGGGTGGTGAGGAGCCTTCTTCTGTGCTATCATGTCCCTCCCACTATCAGTTACCCAAACAGCCTAGTAAGGACCTCAGGGTCTGTTGTTGTTTGGACTTCCTTTGTATTCTTCCTCTTCTTCCTGCTCCTTCCTTCGTCGATGTTTTATGTTTCACTGCATTGTAAAGTCTTCGCAAACAGCCCCATAAGGACCAACAAATTTGCTGCTCTCTCTCTCTCTCTCTCTCTCTCTCTCTCTCTCTCTCTCTCTCTCTCTCTCTCTCTCTCTCTCTCTCTCTCTCTCTTTCCTCTTCAATTTCATTTTAATTTATTTTAAAACATCTTTATAAGGGTCAACTAATCTGCTTCTTCCTTTATTTTCTTCCTCCTCTACTTTATATTCGCCTTTTCTTCTTTTCTTTTCTGTCTTTTTATTTTTATTTTCTCACCTCCTTTTTTCCATATTTTTCCTTCTTTCTTCTTTTTCCTTTTACTTTTGTTTTTCTTTTCATCTTTTTTCTAGTTTTCTCTTTCCTCTCCCCTTCTTTTTTTTTCTTTTACTTCATTTTTTCTTTCATTTCCTTTCCATATTTTCCTATACCCCCTCCCCCTTTTTTTCACCTAATTTTCATCCTTTTTCTATTCCTATTTCTCCACCACCAAAACTACCACCACCACCTTCCCCATCCTCCTCCTCCTCCTCCTCCTCCTCCTCCTACTACTACTTCTCCCTCCTCAATCACCAAGAACCAAACTGAGGCAACAAGATGATCAGTGAGTGAACAAGCCCATACCAACACAACACAAGGATACCTAAGCAGTGTAGCCGTCCGTGGTAAGACCGTGGGAGTGCAGTGGGAGTGTTACGTACTGTCCTTTGCCCGTCCGTGTGAACCAAAACTAATGCCATGCAGTGTAATAACTTTTTAATCTACGTAAGTGTTGAGTTACAAAGAATATATAGTATTATAGCAAAGGGGAGGAAGAGCAAATGGTGGAGTGAGACAGAAGTAACACCAATATATGTTATACACGTTAATAATAAAGATGGTCAATAAAAATAAATGAATAAATAAATGTTCAGTGTTTTTTTTTTTCTTTCTTAATTTCCTTTAGTGTTTAAGTATTTTTATAGTTTGCCATAAAAAAAATAAAGAACGTTTACTCTTTTTTTTTACGCAGTTCGCGTTACATATTTACTACCATTCCATTTTCTTCCAACTACAATTCCATTTTCTTTGAACGAATATAATGAAAAAAAAAAAAAGCTGCCTACCCTTTTAGTCTCTTGGTTTTGGACTCTGCCTGACTCTTCGGATACCTCTGTGTGTGTGTGTGTGTGTGTGTGTGTGTGTGTGTGTGTGTGTGTGTGTGTGTGTGTGTGTGTGTGTGTGTGTGTGTGTGTGTGTGTGTGTGTGTGTGTGTGTGTGTGTGTGTGTGTGTGTGTGTGTGTGTGTGTGTGTGTGTGTGTGTGTGTGTGTGTGTGTGTGTGTGTAATTATTATGTACATGAATAGTATTTTTTTCAGCTCTTAAAACTCTTGTGCCTGCGTTTTTTCCTTTAATTTTCTTCTATTTATCCCATACATAGGCCGAAACCCCTTCCTATGCTGTACAAACAACAATAAATGTATTAAATCAAATAATAATAATAATAATAATAATAATAATAATAATTCTACCGCTGGTCACATTTTCTTCTTTCGTTTCAAACATTCAAATGATAAAAATGGCAAAAAAAACATAACAAGATAAAAAAGAAAAAAGAAAACCCATTACGGGGGCAGCACTACACTGTGATGACTGTAATAACTTGAAAATGATTACGAGCAGAGCCAAGTTATGTCCAGGCGGGTCTTGTGTGTGAGCGACTCGCCCCCGGCCTGGCCCAGCTCACTCACACATTTATGCTATTCACGAACTTATATATCCGGGGCTACGAGGTCGATCGCACCGAAACTTTCACCATATGACAGAACAACTCTTTGCTTCACGTGGTACATTTGTCATCACTTCAGCAGGAGGGAGGTGATGGGTAACTTGCAAAAACTGGGAGGGTGTATCACATGGTTTCTCAACAAATACTTACCAATTCTCTTGAAACCTGGAGTGTTTCATGTGCCCTTCATGAATTATGTACATAACTGAGCATGTCAAACCTACATGTGCACCACGCATGTACGCCTCATAGCAATTCATGTGACAATAAACTAACGAAACTAAATTTTGAGAAGTAACATGGGCCAACGATGTCTGCAAGGATGAATATGGAAAATTATGCTTCCTTCAGCCCATCCGCAAGTCACAAGACAAAACTTTTGAAAATAAGTTAAGTTTTCTGCACTTTTAACTCACTAAGTTTTGTTTCAACGAGAGATAAGACGAACCATTTGGCGTAGAATTAAAATATCGATAAAATATTATTAGAACAGAGACTCATCTCTCGCAAAGCCTGAGTTCCGGGAAGTTGAAGTTGAGTGTTGTGGTGAGTGTGTGCACGCGACGCACTTTTAATTAACTCCACTTTCTGTTTTAGCCTTCACTTTCGCGTTTATTCTTTAAGCCCATCATGACATAAAACACCTTGCAATCTTCAAAACAAGACCACAGTGACCTTCCTACGTAAATTTACAGCGAATGATAGTGAATAAAGAACTGGTCAGTACACAGGACTCACCACCCATTAAATGTCATCACAGCAAGGCGAGACACGCACCATTAGACCCAAAACTGAATGCCCTGCTGACTGATGTGTTAACAAACCAACGATGGAAGAAAAACTTCGAGTAACAGCGAGAAGAGGTAGGAAATTGTGTGATGAGACTCTACTGAATGCCTTTCGTGGTGTTTCAGTGCCGTGTGTGTGTGTGTGTGTGTGTGTGTGTGTGTGTGTGTGTGTGTGTGTGTGTGGCGGCGCTCCTTCACCGCCTATCAACACATTTTACTGAGAACACAGGCAACGAGAATAATTACGTACAACTACTTACTAGGAATGCATGAAAGCACGGAGGCAGTCATTAAATAAAAAAAATAATGATAAACGTGAAAATGAGGCAGTAATGTTTCTCTCTCTCTCTCTCTCTCTCTCTCTCTCTCTCTCTCTCTCTCTCTCTCTCTCTCTCTCTCTCTCTCTCTCTCTCTCTCTCTCTCTCTCTCTCTCAGGTCGATATCCCCGTGTAGCGCCAGGCAGCAGTTCCAATCAATGCAGCAAGCCAATCATTGCAATCAATACCAAAACGTGAGCAGCAGCAGCAGCAGCAGCAGCAGGAAGCCCATTAACCATTAACCTCCCTGCCTTCTTTCCTTCTTCCTTCGCCTATGCAACTCTCTCTCTCTCTCTCTCTCTCTCTCCTCTCTCTCTCTCTCTCTCTCTCTTCTCTCTCTCTCTCTCTCTCTCTCTCTCTCTCTCTGTAGTAAATACAAGTAGTGACTGTCATGTGCTATATCGTGTGTTTGAAGAAGAAGAAAAAAAAAAAAAAAAAAAACAAAAAAAAGAACAAGAACAAGAAAATAAAGACGAACAATAACATCATCATCATCATCATCATCATCACAATCATCACCACCATCACCACCACCCGACCACCACTACCACCACAAGCAAACAACAACAACAACAACAACAACGATGACAGACAGATAAATAAACGAAAACAAAGGCAGGGAAAATGGGAAGCCCTTCACTTGTACGTACACAGATAAGCTCGCGGGGACAGACAAACAACACTGAAATAGGAATCAATAAGGCAAACATTTCATCATTCAACACACACAACACCGCCACCACCACGCGTAAACACACCGGATGAAGCAGCCATGTGAAGGTTGCTGTTCTTCATAAACTACCATTAAAAGTAAAGAAATGAATCGTAAGTGAAGAAGACGACCTATAAAGACCACACTACAGTAAGGAAGACTGTCACAAGTAAGGACCACCACCATAAGTAAACACGCCGCATTTATTAAGTATATAAGTAACCACAGTGAGTCTTCGAAGTAGGCATCTACAGTCTGTTACTCATTATAAAACACCAAGAAAAGTAATAATAAATAAAAATAAATAAATCAATAAAAAAAAACGGTGCATACATGAAGTACTTACATTAAACCAGTTCACCAGTTCTTAGTCAATTAATTTATTTTTCTCCTGTGACACCAAGAAACACACCTGAAATAATCAGTTAATCTATTCTTCCTTTCATGGAAGAAAAAAGAACAGAAAACTGAAAAAAAAGATCCTGCAGTAATTAATAACTCCGTTTTCTTCTATGACAGTAAACATTAACCTGAAATAATAAATCCACCTATTTTCTTCAACAGGAGTAAACATAAGACCATGAAAAAACGAGGAAAAAATAAAAGCCACCTCTCAAGCACCGCCAGCCTGAATGCCTCCCAGGACGACACACAAGTGCAATACAAACAAGGCAAGTGTGTCGCAGCAAATCAGGTATTCGGAGTTATTTTTGGAAAGTGCAGAAGTCTGGAAGTAATATTAAAGTTACATTTGGCGCTAGTCAGACCCACCTAGTGATAAATGAATGGAATACCCTCAGTAATAATGTTGTTAATGCCGAATCAATAGAGAGCCTTACAAGTTGATTAGACAAATATATGGATGGGGATGAGAGGTGGACATGACAGGTGTGCTTCATACAGGGACTGCCACGTGTAGACCCGATGGTTACCTGTAGCTTCCCTTTATTTTCTTACGTTTTTATTATGTCTATGCGATTATTGGTAACTTTTCCTCCGTGGACTAAAACGAAATGCTGAAAGTGCCGGAAATAGTCTACCCTGAAACTTGCAAATATTCCACACCAAAGAAAACTGCAGTGGATGGGGAAACTTTGGTAATGTTTGATTATTTTAATTTTGCATTGGTACTATTTTCTTACAAGAGATAAGTTTTCCAATACATTATGTGAGATAAATAATGGTTAGCATACGTCATAAAGGCATGTGTGTGTTACGGACGATGTCAAAATAATACAAAAAGAGAGGATATTTCTGTAATGTAAAGGTTGGTGACACGAACGCTTAATACGTACAGTTATGAGTCCATAGCAGTAACAGTAGTAGTAGTAGTAGTAGTAGTAGTAGTAGTAGTAGTAGTAGTAGTAGTAGTAGTAGTAGTAGTAGTAGTAGTAGTAGCAGTAGTAGATGAAAAGGTGAATGTGAACGTGAGTGGGTGAGAAAGTGAGAGTGAACATGTAAAGTGAATGAGTGAATGAGTGAGTATACGAGTGAGTATACGACGTGAACAGTAGCAGTATGGAGTTTCTAAGAGAGCATTACATGAAGGCAAACAAGAAAAAATACATTTTGATAACAGTTCTTTATACTTATTACTCTCTCTCTCTCTCTCTCATCTCTCTCATCCTCTCTCTCTCTCCTCTCTCTCTCTCTCTCTCTCTCTCTCTCTGGAAATAGTTTAGGCATTCCCATTACCTTTTACAGTACTCATCTTAACCATAACAAACTTCCACCACTGATGAGTTCATGGAAAAGCTGATTTACTAACACAATGGAAGCAGCAGGAGGCCAGCAGGCATACACGTGGCGGTCCCTGTAGAAAACCTAAGTGTCTCTATCAACCTGCCTTCTCTGTCCGTGAGTCTATCTAATCCTCTTTATAAAAACTCCCTACTGACTCGGCACTAACAATGTGATTACTGAGTCTGTTCCAATTATCCACTACTCTATTTGACAACTAATTTCATTCTATTTTTTTTTTTTTCTTTTTCTATCTAACCTCGTCAAGCTTGAACTTATTTTTTCTACTTCTACACTGACTATTGACCCTGGTTTTTGTATACATCACCCTTGTTATGTCCCTTATGCCGCTTCAATAACCTCTTGTAAATCCCACATAAATCTACGCTTCTCTAATGAATGTAAATTTAAAAGCCTGAAACTCCTCTCGTCAAGAATATTCCACATTTTCTAGTTATCCTTTAGTCATTCTCCTCTGCACTGACTAACAGACTTGCATCTTTCCTGTAATACGAGGACCAAGGGTGCACGGCATAATCTAGATGAGGTCTGACCAAAGGCAAATACAAGCTTAATATTACTTCGGGATTTTTAATTATAACTCTCGTAACGATGGACCCAGTGCATGACCAGCTCTTTTTTTAGACTCAATATACAAAATTCCTTACGAACTTTTTTTTTTCCGTTGTCTTCCTCGCTGGAACTTAACCCTTTCACTGCAATACGAGACAATTACCCACAACCAGAAGTAATGCACGAAATCCTTATACGCATCTACAGGAAAGCAGAGGATAAAAAAAAAAGAATAGATTTTGAAAATTATATCCAGTTTAAGGACTAGAGGTGGCTGTAGAGCAAGTAAAGATGTCTCACAGTGGTTAGTAATTCAGGAAAGATTTACGTACCAAACAGCATTGAACAGATTAAGAACACTATGGGTAAGCTTGTTCTAATCACACACCCAAACAGACAAACAGGCACGCGGACACACGCAAGCATTAATATAGACCAAAACAAGGGCGACATAAGCAAAACTCTCAAGGTCACTAATCAGAAGAGAACAAGAAAAAGAGAGACAGGAAAGAATTCGTCCTCAAACAGAGTGGTAGATGAATGGAACAGCCACACTCATCAGGTTGTTGGTGCGGAATCATTAGGAGCTTTAAGAGATTGCACACATTTATGGATGAGGATGATAGGTGGAAATAGGTAGATGTGTAGTGGGTAGGGATTGCCACGTGTAGGCCTGATGGATTCTTGCAGCTTCCCTATGTTCTGATTTACGCATAAAAAATAAAAATAAATAAATAAATAAATAAATAACCACATTGAAACACATACATAAACAGGGCATCATTCCTATAAAACATATGCACAGGGAAGAATCACCAAACAACTGAAAAAAATAAAAAAATAATAATAATTCATAACCACAAACAGATAAAAACATACATAAATAGGACAGCTTTCCCATCAACTACGATAAAACTCCCCTGTTCCTGGTATTCGCCCGTAACCATAATAAAGCTTCCGCAAGAGTTAAATGAGTGAATAATCCATTACCGGTAGGGGCAATGCATCCCTTATGACTTTATTGCCAGTAACTCAGAAACGCTTTGTTCTCTCTCTCTCTCTCTCTCTCTCTCTCTCTCTCTCTCTCTCTCTCTCTCTCTCTCTCTCTCTCTCTCTCTCTCTCTCTCTCTCTCTCTCTCTCTCTCTCTCTCTCTCTCTCTCTCTCTCTCTAGCACCACGACTATTATCAAAGGCCGGAGAGATGATTAGCTGGGTTCTTAAGACTGCTCCTCGATATAATGATAGAAATCTTTATATGTCACCAAAACCGTAAAAACAATCTTTAAAAACTCGTGTAATTTTACCATCAGTATTTTCAAAGGCCACTGAGATAATTAGCAGGGTTCTCAAGACTGTTTCTCCTGTTTATAATGTAGAAAATCATGTTAATGTCACCAGAACCTTAAAAAAACACCCTTAAAAACCCGTGGAGGTTCAACTAGCAAAACCTTTCAAAACAGCTGAGGTGCGGGGCAGAAGAGTTTCAGAATGCACAAGGTTTTAACAGAATTCTCCTGCTAATAATGTAGAAATCCTGTTAATCTGTCACTAAGACCGAAAGAACACCTTTAAAAACCGGTGTGCATGGCTTCAACAAGAGCCTTTTGAAATAGGGTAGATGCGGCACAGGTGTTTCAAGATACAGGACTGTGCGGGCGGATGAGCAGTCAATAAAGGGAAGCACCACTGAGTGAGCCGGCGAGAACACCAAGCAGGCTATTCCCGGGGACGGATGAAGGCAGGTCAAGGTAAGCCGCTGTTAATTAAGTGCTTGGCTGGCCTGGGAACGCTGCTGGGGAGATGAGGAGGGGATGAGGGAACTTTTCTCTTGTCTGACTTTCCATCATTTCTTCCGACTAGCTCTCTCTCTCTCTCTCTCTCTCTCTCTCTCTCTCTCTCTCTCTCTCTCTCTCTCTCTCTCTCTCTCTCTCTCTCTCTCTCTCTCTCTCTCTCTCTTGTGAACTCGTCTTGCTCCAGAAAAATTTAAACCCCAATATTATTAAACAACGCAAACCAATCCCAGGAGAATCTTATCGCTCAGAAAATTGAAGCATTTCTTCAGATTTCCAATGGCAGGGAAAAGATTCACTTCAAAATGCAACATCAAAGTGTCCTCCTCTCTTTTTCTTCTGACCCTTTTTTTTCTTTCACTGTAACATGCAACAACTCACTCACACCGCTAGAAACGCTGGGGAAAATCTTCAGCAAGAAAATACATGAAAAATACAAAGAATAAAAGAAGGTAAGACAAGGTGAGGTGAAATTAAGTAAGGTGAGGTGAGGTGAGGTGAGGTGAGGTGAGGTGAGGTGAGGTGTGGTGACGTTAGGTTAGGTAACGTGAGGTTAGGTTACGTTAGGTTAGGTTAGGTTAGGTTAGATTAGGAGAGGAAGAGAAAGGATGGGAAGGGATGGGAAGGCAGTGGAAGGTTAGGTTAGGTTAGGTTAGGTAAGGTAAGGTTAGGTAAGGTAAGGTAAGGTAAGGTTAGGTTAGGTTAGGTTAGGTTAGGTTAGGTTAGGTTAGGTTAGGTTAGGAGAGGAAGAGGAGGGATGGGAAGGGAGGGGAAGGCAATGGAAGGTTAGGTTAGGTTAGGTTAGGTTAGGTAAGGTAAGGTAAGGTAAGGTTAGGTAAGGTAAGGTTACTTAGTTAGTTAGGTTAAGTAAGAGTAAGGGTTAGGTAAAGTTAAGTTAGGCAAGGAAAGACAAGACAAAACAAGACAAGACGAGACAAGGCAAGACAAGAGTATAAAGTTTTGGAGTTGACTGCAGAAAAAAAGGCAAATGTATCTCAAGAGAGTATTTTAAATTATTAAGGAAGAATGTGTGCCAAAGACTGCTCAAAGGTATTACTACTTTATCATGCAATCAGTAGTAGTAGTAATAGTAGTAGTAGTAGTAGTAGTAGTAGTAGTAGTAGTAGTAGTAGTAGTAGTAGTAGTAGTAGTAGTAGTAGTAGTAGTACGTATATAACTTCTTAAATAAAACACATTATTCCTTTTCTTTCCTATTCGTTTCTTTTTTTTTCTTTCTTTCTTTCACCTTGTCTCCCTTTCCTTTTCATCGTAGTTCAATTATTTCTTTCCTATCCACCAAAACATCCATGCAATTCTCTCTCTCTCTCTCTCTCTCTCTCTCTCTCTCTCTCTCTCTCTCTCTCTCTCTCTCTCTCTCTCTTGCTACTTCCCCTTTTCTTCCTAAAACTTCAATTCTTTCTTTCCTCTCCACCAAAACATCCATGAAATTTACTCTCTCTCTCTCTCTCTCTCTCTCTCTCTCTCTCTCTCTCTCTCTCTCTCTCTCTCTCTCTCTCTCTCTCTCTCTGCTACAACAACAACACAGAGGAAGCAATCGGTCAACGGCAGTAGTATCAGCAGCAGCAACAACAGCAGCAGCAGCAGCAGCAGCGGCCAGCCATGTCCAAGCAGCGCCCGTGGCCATGTGGTAACTCTATTAGAGGCCCAATTATTCCAGCCAGCCAACCTGACGCTTAATTAGTGCACCTGAGAGAGAGAGAGAGAGAGAGAGAGAGAGAGAGAGAGAGAGAGAGAGAGAGAGAGAGAGAGAGAGAGAGAGAGACTGCACAGGTATTTTGGTGGATAGAAAAGAAAATAGAAGGATTGTGAAGAAAAATGAGATACACACACACACAAAGAAAAAAATATTAGAGAGAGAGAGAGAGAGAGAGAGAGAGAGAGAGAGAGAGAGAGAGAGAGAGAGAGAGAGAGAGAGAGAGAGAGAGAGAGAGAGAGAGAGAGAGAGAGAGAGAGAGAGAGAGAGAGAGAGAGAGAGAGAGAGAGAGAGAGAGAGAGAGAGAGAGAGAGAGAGTGTGTGTTACTGTGTGTTTCTGGAGTAAATGGATGCGTGTTTTGGTGGAGAAATGAAAAGAAAAATAAAGAAAAGAAAAAAATACTCAAAAACGTAAAGATAGACAGACACGAGAAGGAGTGAAAAAAGATGAAAGACAGATAGAAAAGTAAATAAAACAGGAAGATATAGACTGATAGAAAAGAGGAGAGCGAAAGAAAAGATCAGAAACAATGAAAGAAATGTTCGGTACACACACACACACACACACACACACACACACACACACACACACACACACACACACACACACACACACACACACACACACACACACACACACACAAAAAGTCCCTCACATTCAAACTGGACTGGCCATTACTAAACCAGAGAGAGAGAGAGAGAGAGAGAGAGAGAGAGAGAGAGAGAGAGAGAGAGAGAGAGAGAGAGAGAGAGAGAGAGAGAGAGAGATTTTCACCAGTTAATTTCCTGAAAACTGTTGCTACAACTAAACTAATATTATTAAGCTACATCTCTCTCTCTCTCTCTCTCTCTCTCTCTCTCTCTCTCTCTCTCTCTCTCTCTCTCTCTCTCTCTCTCTCTCTCTCTCATGCTCAAGTGGATGGAATATATATATATATCTGCACCTGTTCCGCGTAGATAATAATGGAATGGAGTAATTAATTAAGACCAGGTGTACACGTATATACTAATTGCACACAGGTAACACTGCCAAATGCCGCTCCGCCTGCATGTATAGAAGTGACATACGCACAGCCACATACAAGCGTCATTTTTCACATTTTTATAGCTCAGGCAAAGGACAATAAAATAAATAAATAAATAAATGAAAAAAAAATGAAAAAAAAAAGATATCGTTTTTTTTTTCTTATGTACAAGAAGTAGAATGAAACTAAACGGTAAAGTAGTTGTAATCAGTAAAGAAGATATACGGTAACGAGATAAATAAATAGACCGATAAGGGAGAGATAAAATAAGCTGACAAAATAGATAAATGTTGACCCAGTGACTGACAGATACGTAGATAAATGACTTCAGATAAATAACAACGATAGATTTATACAGATTTAGATACATACATAAACGGACAGCATCTGCATTTACTGATGGATTGATAGGCAAATATATATTATCAAATCAATGAGTAAACGAGGAAATATGCAAATAAAGAAGGTAATTAATAGCAATGAGGCGATTTTGCTTGT
The DNA here is from genome assembly GCF_035594125.1 of Scylla paramamosain. Lineage (NCBI taxonomy): Eukaryota > Metazoa > Arthropoda > Malacostraca > Decapoda > Portunidae > Scylla > Scylla paramamosain. The sequence goes on from NC_087161.1 coordinate 4,164,193, forward strand.
TTTCGTCTCAAGTGGAGGTAAACATACAATCGACTAACTAAACACACAAACAAACAAAACAAACACAGTACAGGCAGGAAAACTTTTGATTCAACTAACTTTTTGTCCAAGCTCTAAACTCTCTCTCTCTCTCTCTCTCTCTCTCTCTCTCTCTCTCTCTCTCTCTCTCTCTCTCTCTCTCTCTCTCTGGTTTTTCTTTCTGTGTTAGTTCACTTTCATTTTGTTCTTGTTGACTTGTATTAGGATTCTCTCTCTCTCTCTCTCTCTCTCTCTCTCTCTCTCTCTCTCTCTCTCTCTCTCTCTCTCTCTCTCTCTCTCTCTCTCTCTCTCTCTATTTCAGATAAGACGTAGCAGAGATGAGCAGGTACAGATTGCATGTATACCTCTCCGTGTGCGTGTGTGTGTGTGTGTGTGTGTGTGTGTGTGTGTGTGTGTGTGTGTGTGTGTGTGTGTGTGTGTGTGTGTGTGTGTGTGTGTGTATCCTGACTGACCTCCACACCCCGCCCCCACCCCCAACCAGCTCGCCTATGCAATCCATCCCACACACTCGCATCATCCTTGAAAAAAAAAAAAAAAAAAAAAAAAAAGAGGCGTGACTCAAATTAGTTTATGCAAATTCTCTTCACAAGCGATAATTTTGCAAATGTTGAATAAAAAAATAGGCGTATAACCTTTTTTTTTTCATCAATTTATTCACTGATTGATGTTGAGAGAGAAGGTAATGAATAATATTTGTACATGATCAATTAGCGAAGTGGGGGCGCGTCTCCCCTCTATTAAATGGCGGCTGAAAGATGAGGGGGAAAGG
>NC_087161.1:4167500-4170000 GCF_035594125.1 Scylla paramamosain
TGAAGTAAACAACAACAAAAAACAACAACAATCTCACCACTCTCTCTCTCTCTCTCTCTCTCTCTCTCTCTCTCTCTCTCTCTCTCTCTCTCTCTCTCTCTCTCTCTCTCTCTCTCTCTCTCTCTCTCTTACCACACAAATTAAGGCATCATTTGGCAGTCAACGCGGCAATTCACCCCAACACACACACACACACACACACACACACACACACACACACACACACACACACACACACACAACCATTTCCTTTTCATTGAGTAGCATGACATTTTATATACACATTTTTTTTAACATTTTGATATTTCTCTCTCTCTCTCTCTCTCTCTCTCTCTCTCTCTCTCTCTCTCTCTCTCTCTCTCTCTCTCTCTCTCTCTCTCTCTCTCTCTGGAAATGAGTGTTCGTTGAAAAAGTGTGAGTCAGTGTAAGCAATTCGTGTGTGTGTGTGTGTGTGTGTGTGTGTGTGTGTGTGTGTGTGTGTGTGTGTGTGTGTGTGTGTGTGTGTGTGTGTGTTCAGGGCCTTGCATCCTTTCAGTGTTGCAGGAGTGACGTTTTTGTAAAGTGGTTTATTTATTTATTCATCCACCCATCCATTCATCCATTGATTCACTCATACACGACTTGATTTATTATTCATTTATTTCTACTGGTACTGTGAGGTGTTGTGTTCATATGAAAAGTTGAACAAATATCTTTCCTTTTATCATATTTTCTATCTTTTTTTTTTCCTCTCTTTATTTCTCTTTTTATCCATCTCTTTTTATGACTGCAATACATTTAAATCTCCACACTTCTATTTACTTTTTTGTCATCTTTTCTTTCTTTTTTATGTTATTTTTTTTATTTTTTTCAAATACCATCACATTCCTCCCCTATTGTTAAGGGGGGAGGGGGTGTTGAACAGACAAGGGCAGGTAAGGAGAGGGGAGGGAAGGAGAAGGTAGAAATACATGGAGGAGGGGGAGAGAGGGATACTGGAATAATTAAAGGGGATGGAAATATAGATAAAAAGGCGACTGAGAAGGAAGGAAGGAAGGAAGGAGAGGATTAGGAGCTCTTTTAATTGTATTCTTACCCCTACAACTAAACAAAGATGTGTCAAGCAGGGCAAAAAAAACGTAAGGGTAGCAAATATTTCACGTTTGCGGGGCCTATCAATCCCCTGTCAAGTGCTAGCAGTCTGTACACAAACCCTGGTGGGAGCTTGCGAGTACTATTAACCCTTTCAGCACCAGAGACACTCACAAAATCACTATTATTAATTATGAATGGAGTAAATGGAGATGTAATGATAGATGATGAGTAGCGTGTGGCTGTTTTTAATCCCCTCACTACAACAAGATTATCTCCATGTTCATACACCTTTGCAGTGGTATCCAGGGTGAAAGTGAGCCAATGTGGTGCTCGAAGCGGTAAGGCAGCAGTCCAAGGGAGTAGTTTTAATTCACTCAAGAGGGAGGTTTCAAGACACACCATCTTGGATAATCCTTTTGGCTCGACTCTTTGGGAACTGGCATCTTCAGAGCACTTTTTTTTTTTTTTTTTTTTTTTGTTCTGCCTTTTGTTGCTCTTGGTCAGAACCCTCTTATTAAAAAAGTCTAAACATTAGTCTTTTTTTACGTAGGAAAGGCAGTGACTTAGGGCAACAAGAAAAAAAAAACACTGAGATGCCACGCCCAGCTGATAAAATGGAGCAACACCTTCAGAAAATTAACAATACTCTTAACCCTTTTACTGCATTTTTTTTTCTGGCAACACCGAGATCACCGTAATATTATTTTTTTTTAGGATAGGCATAAAAGAGAAAAAAAAACAACAACATTAGTGGTAGTTACGATAATGGTGGTGGTGGTGGTGGTGGTGGTGGTGGTGGTGGTGGTGGTGGTGACCGTTGAAAAGTGAACACGAGTCGATATGAGAAGGCAACATAACTTTAAGTCTTAACAATGGGATGCTTGATTTAACTACACGAGTGCCACCCATACAATAACTATCCCATTGAACACTGACTGCTGTATTGGAAGTGGTGGTGGTGGTGGCGGTGGTCGAGATTGTGGTAGTAATAGTGACAGTGGTTATAGTGATGTAAGTGGTGGTGCTAGCGAGTTATTGCCAGTGATGGTGACTATGACAGTGGCTGATTGTGGTAACAGTGAAAGTGGCAGTGGTGACAGTGATTTAAAAGCGACAGCATGTGAAAGTGACAGTGATTTACGGTGGTGGTGATAGTGAGAGATTGGCAGTGATGATTGTGACCGTGACTTGAAGTGCTGACAGTGACAATGATTGCAATGGTGATGATAGTGACGGTGATGGGCAGTGGTGGTGAGGGGCAATGGCTGGCAGTGGTGATGACACTAATAGTGATGGTGATTGTAAGAGTAGGTGATGGTGCAAATGACAGTGGCAGCGAGTGATAGTGACAAATAGTGATAAGAGACAATGGCAGTCTACACACAAACTACCTCACACTTTTCAAAACCCTATATTTTTTTTTTCC
>NC_087161.1:4175000-4185000 GCF_035594125.1 Scylla paramamosain
ATAACTACATAACGGTGTATTAACCCTTTCAATGCTACTTTGCACATCTTGCCGTAGCCACTAGCCATTCTGAGGCACATCTTGCCCTGCAGCCACGTCTAAACACCATCTGGCTAAAAAATCACAAAATCAATTCCTCTATTAATCCCCTTTTCTTTTTTAGTAGACGCTTATAAATATTTCATACTTTGTAGTTTGTGTTGTAAATTGTTGCATATCGTAGGGAAAGAATTAAAGGGAAAAAATGTAATCTAGGGCACACACACACACACACACACACACACACAATTTCCCTCCTTCCCACATACTAACCACTTCTTCACCCTCCGCTCGTCAAACTAGTCCCTCACTTACCAAACCATCCTACCTCACTTATCTAACAACCCACTCATCACACACCTACAAGCAACACAAAGCCTTACAGACAAATTAAAGTTATGGTAGGAATACAAACTCAATTAATCGTATGCCTCAAAACAAGAACACTGTGCGTGAGCCAATCAGCTGAGCGCACAGGACAAGTGTTACCAAGTCCGCGTGTGACCTTCTGGTGGTAAACCTTGCGTAAATCTGTCGCCGGGAATACAGTAATGTAGCACAGGAGAGTAGAGTAAATAGAGAGTAAATAAAGAGTAATATAGAGCTGTAAACAGAGAGGAATATGGGAGATGGGAGGAGTAAGATACACCAATGCAATACTTAACGCATGCATTTCCTGTTACTGTATTATACATTAATTCCTGGGACCTTTGTACAGTAACTCAGTAATATGGGCGGGAAGTAAACACACACGCTGAGTCATTGTATTTAACTGCGTGTTGAATCAGAATTATAATCTGAGAAGGAATCATGATCTACAAAATACGGTACGACACAGAAAAGCAAGCAAGCACACACACACACACACACACACACACACACACACACACACACACACACACGATTCAAATATAAGACGAATAGGAAGGAAATGAAGAGAAGGCAAGGTAAAGGTTATTGAAATCAGCTAGCATTCTTATAGCACTTTCTTCTCTCATAAGGACTATTTTGAAATCACAGAGATTATTAGACGTGTTCTAATAAGTGTCTTTTACTCTAGATACTACAGAACCTTCATTAAACTTACATATGAACCAAACAAAGACTCCTGAAAACCCCTAACAACATGCACTACAGCCTGTTAATAATTTGCATTTGCTTAAGTCACAAAATCTTAATATTATCCTTGCCACACCTTGTTAAAGATTACTTGAGTTACGAACCCCAATAACATCAATACTGCTACCTGTTTAAAAAGTACCTAATCACAAAACACAAGTAACAACAACACTACAACCTGGAAAACTTTTAGAATCACAAAACCCCAATAACATTTACACTACAACCTGTTAAAAGCACTGAATCACACCAGCAACACGTGTCATACACAATTCGAACCCTCTATAATAATCTCTCTATTTTCCATTTTATTACTAACCGGGATGTGACGAGAGAAAACGGTGACACTGATGAAGGGGGGCCTGTTTCATTTCCACTGCCTCGTAAACTCCCCACGCTGGACTGGGATGATATTAAAGATGAGGCTTACGAGTGCTGGGCGAGATTGGGAAATAGTTTGTCGTCCCGCGGAGTGTGTTTGGTATTAGTTATTAGCGCGTCAGTCAGCCACACAGTGCAGGGGAATGACAGCAAGTGGAAAAGGCTGTGGATGTGTGCATTCCTCGACTGTCAAGGAAATCGGGGACACGTAGAGGAAGTGGAGTGATTAAAAATTTTCTTGCAACAACTTTGGTCATATGGCGCCGAAATAGAAAAAAATATAAATAAATAAATAAATAATTGCAGAATATACCAGGAGTGTTTAAATGAAAGGTGAAAGTTCAAATTTTAGAAGAAAAGGAAAAGTTATTGTTTATCATCATTATTATCAATCTAATCTTTTACGACATATACATATTATGGTTGGTTATCCCTTATCTGTTCTTTAGCACAAATCAGTGATGAAAAGAGTAAAAAAAAAAACTTCTCTAGTCTCCTCGTTTTCTTTTCTTCATAAGGGTATCTTTAGTACTAAGGATACACTTTTTTCGTTTTAACTTGCTTTGTTGGTACATACCTTGAAAATTGCCTGTCTACTCACAAGTGGAAGATGGAAAAGAGGAAAGCAGCCTTTAAAACTTCTAATAGGAGTCTTCAGTAATAAAAAGGTTAACTCGATTATTTTCATCATTGTGAATTAGAGAGAGAGAGAGAGAGAGAGAGAGAGAGAGAGAGAGAGAGAGAGAGAGAGAGAGAGAGAGAGAGAGAGAGAGAGAGAGAGAGAGAGAGAGAGAATGCTTTGTCCTTTACACTCACAAATGAAAACTTAATGAACTCCACTAAATTCATCACTCTTTTAGTTACTAACTGTGTATGAGGAGCGAGGCAGGGACAGGTGACCGCGGCGTGCAGGTGAGGGGGCGGGGCGGCGGGCAGGTGCAGAGTTAATGAATTACGCAACACACTCCGGTGGGTGATGGGGCGGGAATTATTCACTCTGCGTTACTCCCTGAGCGCGGCACGGTAATGCGGCGCTAATGTTATGTTGTGGCGGGGAAATTATCGCCTGGACCAAATAAGAGGGAAAACTAAATGATGTGTTTGGTGTCCGAGCAACTTGTTTTATTATTCTCTGTTCTTCACTGTCCGAGATGCTACTCGTCACAGTATTAGTTAGTGTGGTTTTTATCTAAATTTTGTGGTCTGTTTAATGTTTACCTGTCAATATTACAATTTCTATTACCATTATTATTATTTATTTATTTTTTTTTTTTTTTTTACCTATTATAATCTACCTATTTTTTTTTTTTTTCCTTCTTCTTATGGACTGATCTGCATTCGTTTCGTCCTGTCTCTTACTTAACTTAACTTCAACTTGATCAAGCTTGAATACGTTACTTCTACTTGTATATAATCAACCCAAGGATCTTGTTAGAATACCCTGTACCTTTAAAGCACACACTACCTCTTAAAGGGACTGTTACATGGACACTAACCTGCGTTTGCATTCAATCTCATCCTTATCCTTCAATTTTTGACTACCGCTTTGGACCCTTTTAATGGAACTGGCATTTCAGTGTGCATTTTTTTTTATCGGATTTTTGTTGCCCTTGGTCAGTGTCCCTCCTACATAAAAAAAAAAAAAAATCTCACTTCACCAAGCTTAAAACCGTTACTTATATTTCTATATGATCAGCCAAAGGACCTTATCTATATAATTTATATCACTTATCATACTCACGCCACTGGTATCTCTATCACATCCGCTGTTTAAAGGACAAATAAACACATGCACTGATTACGTTCACTGAGCATTTTGTCGAACGAACGCCAGTCTCGTGTCTTCAGCAGAGCCCATCACGCCATCAGCTCCAGGCGGTATTAAACGGGGCGATGTTGCTCACTAAACACGCTTCCACGGAGCAATCACCGCCTAGTTCCTCAGCAAGCTTGCATGGTGCTAATTACTGGTTCGGCGGGCAAGACCTCTGATTCCCGTGTGTCGGCGGCGGCCAACTGGGATCTTGTCTTTGTTATTTTGTATTATCTTGCAGAACGAGGACTGGCTTTCGTAAATTCATCCACCCAAATGTTCGGTAAATGTTATCCACTGATCAGAATGGTGCCTGCTTAACAACCATCAACTCCACGACACTCGGACCATTGTCTATGTAAAGGCTTTAGTCTCCTCTCATAATGAACGTAAGGCTGTTTCTAATAATGTAGAGTATCTAACGAAAACTTTAACTTTACCTGACTTCAAGTAGCACTCACAGCACCTTAATAACATCGCGTAATTGTGTGGTGTAGTGAAGACGAGTGAAACAACAGCCATTCCAGGCAGCAGACAACCCACACACATAGCAAAAACACTTTTGTACTCACATTTCTTCTTCCTTCCTAATGTCCTGTTGCTGCGTCCTTCCTCCCACAGTCTGTCCGTGTCCTTAGAAGCCTCCTCTTGTCTACACGTGTCCCCGGAAACACGTACAAGGAAGCTATGCGGAGACACATACCCACACGTCACTGTTTTATCACTACTGAGGGAAAAACACGACTTGGCAGCAGTATATTCTGACAGTGTTGCCAAAAATGTGAGTGTGAAAGAGAAAGGAAAGAATAATCGTATACCAGCATGGAAGCCTGTATTTTTGTGGATGTGTGCACGTACGTATACCACAACTCCATTTTTGATGTAGATTATTTCACTCTTTTCCGGAAAAGCGTTAGCAATTGGAATGCATAAAAATAGTGTTGCCACAACCAAGAGATTTATAACAAACCAGCGTGAAAACTTCCTCAACGCTAGATTATTTTTGCAGGCCTCAACATTATTCACTTTAGACTAATATCCCTTCAAATGCATGAAAATGTTATAGTGTGTTGTTCATATCAATACAGACAATGCTGCGAGAGGACAATAATCACAAAAGCAAATAAACATCGTACCGAAACGGCACGGAAATGTTGAAAGCTCACACGAGGCAATCATGGCTCACGTTTTCTTTATCGTCCTGACATCTTAGATTTTTAATGGGCGACTTAAGTATTCTGACACTACGCATACGGCATTATATTAAATTAAGTGAACGTTGATATCTGAATGAAAGGGAAGGGATGGATATGTGTTGATGTGAAGAGAGAGAGAGAGAGAGAGAGAGAGAGAGAGAGAGAGAGAGAGAGAGAGAGAGAGAGAGAGAGATATTCTAAACTCTCGGAATGCTTACTGTTTTCTATAAATGTATTGTAAAATAGAAAAAGGTGAGCTGTGACTCTCTCTCTCTCTCTCTCTCTCTCTCTCTCTCTCTCTCTCTCTCTCTCTCTCTCTCTCTCTCTGTATGTATGTAACCATCTATCTATCTATCTACCTAGCTATCTATCTACTTTTCTATCTATCTATCTATCTATCTATCTATCCACCACTCAAAGCACATTCCAACTCTCCCACAACATTCTCACTTCATCCTTCAAAACTTACCACGTAAATCTTGCAGCAATCACCACTCGTCACCACCGGATGGCGCCACTCACCTCCACAATGTACACCACCCTTGTACAAACACACTTGCAAACAAAGACGTAGCATGTAATCGCCATGTGAAGCAGCAGTGTTGAAAATCATGTCGTAATATTATGTACGTACAAACTACAAACTCACCTTTATTCTGACACATGACCTTCTCAACCTGAAGCAGTGAGAGAGAGAGAGAGAGAGAGAGAGAGAGAGAGAGAGAGAGAGAGAGAGAGAGAGAGAGAGTGTGTGTGTGTGTGTGTGTGTGTGTAAGTGGAAGGAAAAAGTGTGGTGTGAAAAAGAAAATGGATGAATAATATAACTTTCACCAACTAAAGTCTTCCGGTGATTTATATTTAGTGGAGTATTGAATCCTTTTTTTTTTTTCGAAATCAAAATGGATACGCAGATTTTTTTTTACCTTGGAGTTATAAATAAATAAATAAATGTATAGATGAATAAGTTAATAAATGAGTAAATAAATAGATATATGGATAGATACATAGATAGATAAATAAGTAGACAGGCAGACAGACAGTTACTTACATACGTACATACAGACAGATAGACAAATAGATAAACAGAAAGATATATGGATAAGTAGATAGATGAATAGATGGATGGATAGATAAATAGATAACAAGTCAAGTATTCATAATGAGGTTTATTGTAATTTTTTTTTTTTTATCTTCATTAAAAAATATGTAGACTTTTTTTTACCTCTTTAAATTCAAATCTTTTATAAACAAGTTGCAATGATCTCAGCAGCAAGACAAGTTTATGATTTTTCCTTTCTGCAAGACGTGATTTAAACTTTCCATGTACGTGAAATACAAAGTTTTAACTAAATTTTCTCTTAACAATGTAAATACATCCTAATTCATGACCAAAACGCTTGAAGTAAAAAAAAAATAAAATAAAATAAAACAAATAAATAAAATACTACTATGATATTTACCAGTATAGTTATTTTTTTATATTTTTCAATGAGATTAAACATGTGTAAATATTTGCATGACTTTATATACTCAATCAATATATATTTCTCACAGTATTCAGATAAACACACACACACACACACACACACACACACACACACACAGAGGAAGGGAGGAGCACGCCAGCCAACCAGCTAGTCTCAATCAGTCATCTAAGTGAAAGGAAGGGCCAGGTATTCCCAATCAAGGTGTTTTTTAATATCGACACACCTGCGTAACGAGCTCCACTTGGCTTTCACCTAAGGGCAAGACGCTGCAGTACAAAATTAGTGTGAAAATACATGAGAAATAAAATAAATAAATAAATAAATGCCGTATTTCTTCTTCGCCAAGACTTTTCTTTGCTTAGCTTATGCTTCTTGGGTTTATTGACTTATTTATTCTTTTGTTTTTATAATTTGTGTTTTTTTTTTTATTTTAGGGAGGGAGGTAGTGACAGTGGTGGTGGTGTTGGTAGTCGTGGTTGTAGTAGTAGTAGTAGTAGTAGTAATAGTAGTAGTAGTAGTAGTAACAGTAGTAGTAGTAGTAGTAGTTGTTGTTGTTGTTTTGTTGTTGTTGTTGTTGTTGTAGGTATTGTTTCTTCTTCTTCCTCTTCTTCTTCTTCTTCTTCTTCTTCTTCTACAAAATAAAGACAAATAGAGACACAGACAGAGACACACACAAACAGATAAACGGAGACAGACCAAGATAGGAACAAGCAACAGAAAACATAAGCAAACAGAGAAAGAGACACAGAGATTCATGACACAAAAGACCAAAAAAAAAAAAAAAAAAAAAAATGGCGGATGGGGGAGGGGGTGTGCATCAGAAGACATAACAAGACACCAACTGAAGCGCAGGGATACACAGGGGCTACCAAAACGTGTATTGATAGAGTTACAAAAAGGAAACCCATTGTAATTACCACGTTCACAGCTGGCCCGCCTTTTTCACACAGTCACCCAGTAAAACATTTGTAGAGCAGCAGATAAGATAAAAAAGGAAGAGGAAAAGAAATGAATGAGAGAGAAAAAATAAAGAGAAGAAAAATGAATGGTAAAAGAGAGAGAGAAAAAAAAAATAAAACAAAGAGAAGAGGAGTTAAATGCATATTCTCAATCAGACTTGTATATACCGACTGGTCCCATTCATATTAGAGAGAGAGAGAGAGAGAGAGAGAGAGAGAGAGAGAGAGAGAGAGAGAGAGAGAGAGAGAGAGAGAGGTATGCAAATCAACATTTCACAGTTAAATCCCAAGGCATTCATATAATATCTATAGAAAATACTGAAAAAATGTATTCGGTCCATGTGTGTTATATACTCTCTTTTCTTTTCTTTTCTTTTCTTTCTTTTTCTTTCTTTTTTTTTTGAGAAGTGGTATAAGGAAAATTGCTATTGTTATTGTTGTTGATGTTGTTGTTGTTGGTGTTGTTGTTGGTGGTGGTGGTGATGGTGATGTTGTTGTTGTTGTTGTTATTGTTGTTGTTGTTGTTGTTGTTGTTGTTGTTGTTGTTGTCATTATTATTTATTTATTTATCTATTCATTTATTTTTATTATTATCATTGTTATTGTTGTTGTTGTTGTTGTTGTTTTTGTTGTTGTTGTATCATCATTATCATTATCTTCGTCATCATCACCACCATCATCATTATTTTCACTGTAATCATCATCTACTAATTTATAATTCCATAATATAATCCAACAATGTCTTAGCTCCGTAATCTTAATTGCATATCTAATGACTTATATAATATCACTCTGAAGACTAGAGAAAGGGGTGAAACAACAACAACAACAACAACAACAACAACCCCTATTCTGTCCACCTCTCTAACGCAAGAGTTAACCAGTATTCTCAATCATTCATCCCTTTCTCTGGTAAACTCTGGAAGTCCCTGCCTGCTTCTGTATTTCCACCTTCCTATGACTTGAATTCCTTCAAGAAGGAGGTTTCAAGACACTTATCCATCAATTTTTGACCACTGCTTTGACACTTTTATGGGACTGGCATTTCAGTGGGCATTTTTTTTTTTATTAGATTTTTGTTGCCCTTGGCCAGTGCCCTTCCTACATAAAAAAAAAAAAAAAAGGAATGAACGGAGTGTGGGTTCATCACTTGACTGAAGCCATGATGCAGCGCCTTCAATCAATCAGTCAATCAGTCAATCAATCAATGAATCAAGCAATATCAATTTACTGCATGGAAATTTATCGCTGAAAATCAACACACAATACCGTAAATGAAAACTGAACAAAAAAAAAAAAAAAATATATATATATATATATATATATATATATATATATATATATATATATATATATATATATATATATATATATATATATATATATATATATATATATATATAAAAGAAAACGAGCAACAAAATGTATGATTAGTGGGGAAACTATTGTATATTTTGCGAGGCGAGAGTTGGTTGCTAGATAATTCTCATGAGGATGGAAAGGAGAAACGTGGTTATTTTAGCGAGTCTGTGACGTAGATAAGATGAAAGCACTGCGTGGGACTTGACTTTGAGGTACAGGAAGAGGAGGAATAGGAGGAGGAGCAGGAGGAGGAGGAGGGGGAGGAGGAGGAGGAAGAAGAGGAGGAGGAGGAGGAGGAGGAGGAGAAGGAGGAGGAGGATGAGCAGCAGCAGCAGCAGCAGAGGGGCGCTACGTGTCTGCTGGATATTTGATGAGGGACACACGTTGAATTTTAGAGCCAAGAACACCAGTGGCATGTTTGTGGTAAAGTTGAGGGTCCCTTGGCCTGCGAAAATGACTGGGATGTTTTCTCCTCATAACAACATTAGGAGACTTGTAAGGTGCCAGCAAACCTACGCAAGGCAGTCCCCGTATAAGACATATTTACACGAATGGACAATTCCGTATTTTTTATGCAAGAGGGGCATTGGCCAAGGTAAACAAAACGGAAAAAAAAAAAAAAGATCAACTGAGGTTCCAGTGTCTAAAGAAAGATCGAAAAAATCATCCAAAATTGAAGGGTAAGTGTCTTGAAATCTACCCTTTGAAAGAGTTTAAGTCAAAGAAGGGAGGAAATACAGAAGCAGGCAGGGAGACTTACTGAAAATAGCTCCAGTTATCTTTTATGAACACTGTAACGTAGGTAAGCATCTCTACAAGGCCTCGGTTACTGCACACCACGCTATCTGACCATTTCCACCACATATGTACATCTGAAAAAATAGGTATTGCCGTGTCGCCTCAGCTGATCGCCTGTATCATGATGGAGAGCTGCACTGTTATCATCCACTGCCTCAAAGGACATACACAGGTGAGAAAACAATTTGTCTAATTTGTCAACAATTTGTCTAATCTCTTAACAACTCTCTCACCGCCCTCCATGGCACGGACTCCCAAACTACCTGACTTGACGCTGCCATATTTATTTTTAAGATATGCAGTTTCTGTCTCGCCTCTCCCTTGATTTAGGTGAAGAGGCCAGACAGGTAACAACAGCTGCGCACACACACACACACACATACACACACACACACACAACTACACACACACACACACTAAGTTCATGCTCCTGAAATAACAAAATAATTAAATACATAAAGGCATTGAAGAAAAAAATAAAAAACCGAGGCCAGTTTGGTTCTGGAAATGTCACGATAGTTTACTCTTAAAACACCTTCACTTTTGCATTACTTTGTTCATGAAGCATTAAATGGATGCTCAACAAATGCTTCCCTTTTATATCAGTAAGCAGCAACGAACAATAGTGAAATCTGCCAATCATTTATTCTTAAAGGAGAAAATGCTTTCGGAAATCCCACTTTTAACATCACTACCAGCGGTCTGAAAATAGGTAGGTATGTTTCAAGCAGGGGCAGCCACGTGTAGGCCTGATGGCTTCCTGCAGCTTCCCTTATTTTCGTATGTTATTTTTCTTGTGGTCTTAACATTCACTGCCTATTCGAAGACTGTTATTGGGCATAGAAT
>NC_087161.1:4190000-4215000 GCF_035594125.1 Scylla paramamosain
ACTTCAATCTTTCCCATTGGCAAACTCCACAAAAATAATCAATCAATAAAAATACAATTCCCTCATAGTAATCACTTACAACTCCTTTTCGTATGATAGTCATTTATAAAATACACAAATTTGATTATGAGAAAACACTTTTTTTCCATTTTGATTCATTTACAAGCAAGTGTAACACTTTCACCTTTTCCTGCTTTCACTCCTACAAATACAATACAATAACCAAATTACAACTAACAATGCAGCTCCTTTCTTTTCTTAAGCTGGTCATTTACAAAGTACATCAGTTTGATTCTAACACAAGAGCTTTTTCCATTTCAAGCCACTTACAAAATATAATTATAAAAACAGCATTTATTTTTTCACTTTTCCTCATTCATAAACTCCATAACATTCAGTCAATCACTCTTAATATAACTCCTTTGTTTCCCTTTAATTCTTTACGAAAACAGGTTTCATTACTTCATCATAAGCAAAAAAACTCCCTTCATTTATTTATTCATTTATTTATTTATTTTTTTTCATAATCTCCCCCTGCAATATCTTCCTCCTCCGTTTTCTTTAGTTGCTACCTGTAATGAAGCCATCCCGTGCAGGTTCAGTTAAAGTACTGTACAGGTGTAAATCAGAGTGGGTGTGTGTGTGAGTGTCAATTGTCCGTCAGTATTTACACGATTCTCAGCCTTACAGTCCTACCGTGTTTGCGAATCTTGGGAACGGAAAATAATGATAATAATAATGATAATAATAATAATAATAATAATAATAATAATAATAATAATAATAATAATAATAATAATAATAATAATAATAACAACAATAATAATAATAATAATGGTAGAACTTTGGAAGAAACAAAAATAATTTGCAACTTTAATGATCTTTTAGCAAGAAAATAATAGAGGTAACAACGATAGCTATAAAAATATTTCTTTGGCAGAAGGAACTGGATTAAAAAAATATATAAAAAAAGATAAAACTAGAAACACGATGATAATTCTAAAGAGGAAAAAAAATCCAAACGGCTCAATGTTCAGTGTTTTCGAAAATTCTGAACGATGTAAAATTAAAATTAAAAAAATATATATAAAGAGAAAAAAACTGAAATTTAAAAGAAAGAATTGAATAGATTTAACAAAGCAGCTGCACTTTTCTTAGTAAATTTTGAAGCAGAGAGAGAGAGAGAGAGAGAGAGAAATACAAGCACCTCAGAATACGTGCTTGTATATTTGAAAGAATACGAAAAAAAACTGACAAAAATGAATACCAGTTATCTGTCTTTTCAAAATAAAAAAAAATAAATAAAAACTCACTTAGCAAAAAAATAAAAGGCAGAACAACAAGAGAGAGAGAGAGAGAGAGAGAGAGAGAGAGAGAGAGAGAGAGAGAGAGAGAGAGAGAGAGAGAATTACATAAAAAAGAAATACGGGGTTCTCAGAATGAATGCATACTTGTAAATCAGGTTTCGGCACGTACATATGTACAAACCAAATTTTAGCAGCCGCTGAACGCTTAGGGAAATGCCAATGAATATACTAAAAAAAAAAAAAAAAAAAAAAAAAAATCAATAAAATGCATAAAAAAAAAAGAAAATTTGACCAAAAAAAAAAGTGGTTTAGAACTTTAACTTTATTTACATCCTCGTGTGTGTGTGTGTGTGTGTGTGTGTGTGTGTGTGTGTGTGTGTATGTGTGTGTGTGTGTGTGTTGATAGTCTTACAGTAGTTGTATTCTATGCCACTACAACACAAACTGTACATGAGGATAAATTGGAGGGATAAAGAGAGAGGAAAGAAAAAGAAGAAGAGAGAGAATGAGAGAGAGAAAAGAGAGAAAAAAGAGACGAGAAAAGATGAATAGAAGAAAAACAGACAGGGAGACAAGAATATTAGAAAAAAAAGATTGATAAAACGCCTTTTGTAAAAATGCATAAAAAAAAAATAAAAAACTGTATTTCTTTAAGTCTTACAATTAACTCTTATATTACCCTTACTCTATTATATATCCTTCAAAGGGAGAGGGAGTGAGAGGGGAGGGGCAGGGAGAGACATGGGGGACTGGGGGGAAGGGAGCAGGGAAGGAGAGGAAGGAGAGGAAGGGAGGGAGGAAGGGAGGGTGAGGTTAACGATGCCCTTGTTCAGTCTCTTATAATTACATTCGTTAAGTAATAATAATAATACTTTTTTTTTTGTAGTGTAAAAATATAATCTTGCATATAGCGGACATATGGGAGAGAATTACACTGAAACAATCGTCAGTCAGGCCGCGAGGAGACAAGGTAGCAGTGGTCGTGACAGCTCAATGGGTCACTAGGTAGTATTTACAGCCTCGCAGGCCCTCGCTTCTCGTTTTCTTTGGCGTTTAAAATTTTCCAGCAGTGACTTTTGCAAAATTTTCGCCAGAGTCAGATTCGTTTTCTTTATTTATTTCTCTGTTTTAGATGCGTTTTCTTTCATTTTGTTTTCCTTTTGGGATGTGGGATGAAGAAGGTGGATTTATTATTATTATTATTATTATTATTATTATTATTATTATTATTATTATTATTATTATTATTATGAGCGGTGTTATCATTGTTGTAGGTACGTATTGCCACATTGAAAACATTGCATACGACACACAAATACACATAATGTAAGTTACGATTAAAATGTTCGATAATGACATATGAGAAGAAAAAAAAATATTAATCTTCCACGTGAGCGAGCAAATATGTATGAAAAAAAAATTAATAATAAGACAAAACTGTATGATGCTTTGACCCGGAAATAAGAAGAAGAAGAAGAAGAAGAAGAAGAAGAAGAAGAAAAAGAAAAAAAAAAAACTTACACGATATTAGAAAAATCACGAGAATATTGTCCGTGGCAATAAGTAACATAAAATAAAATAAAATAAAATAAAATAAAATAAACACATGAATAAATGAGAAAATGCGTGGTGGAAAAGTTACAATTCTAAACAGAGAACAGGTGTGTAGTTACAGGTGTGTGGAGAGAGAGAGAGAGAGAGAGAGAGAGAGAGAGAGAGAGAGAGAGAGAGAGAGAGAGAGAGAGTTTATAAATTTTTGGAAAGAAATCTAGTTGGAAAGATTTTGTGTTTGTTTGTGACTATGTGGATTTTTTCCCTTTATCATAATGTTACTGTTTGTTGCCGATTTTTTTCCCCCTATTTTTTTTTTTTTTTTTTTTTTAAGTTTAAGTATAATTCCATAGGTATTAGACGATTGATTAACGACTAACAAAAAAAAAAATCATGGGCAGAAAATAAAATAAAAAATAAAAATGAAATGAATAGTCAAATACACAAGCTTCTATTTTACTTATTTTTCCTTCCACCTACTGGATTTCTGGATTTTAGCTTGTTTATTTATTTATTTATTTTTTCAAGACATTAGGTTATAGAAAAAAAATAAATAAATATACCAACTTCTTTTCACTTTTTTTTAATCCCCTTGAACGTAAAATAAATACCTTTCAATGTCTTTATTTTGAGCCTCGAGCCTTTCACTAATTGAGTGCATTTCGAGCTTTTAGACTGTTTGTTTATTTATCTATTTTTTTCAAGACATTAATTTGAACATAAAATTATTACTTTTAAATTTTAATTTTTTTTTTCATTCTTGGCTTTGAACCTTTTAACTGACTATTTGTATATGTTATCCTGTTTATTTCTTCATTATTATTTCGTGACATTACCTTATAGAAATTATACATATACGCAAATAAATGTTTTCACTGCCTTTTTTTATTTTTTTATTTATTTATTTATTTATTTATTTATTTATTTATTTTCTATCCCTTAGAACGTAAAATAAATACTTTTCAATTTCACTTCCTTTGAGCTTCGAGTTCTTTCACTTCCTCCCAGAGCATCCCAACACTCGCCCCATCACAGTCGAGTCTGGCACGGTAAGGTTGCCACACGAGGAAACGCAAACATGGCAACACTGACACGAGGCAATGCACTCACCCGCTGATTGGCTGAAACATTCACTCTTTCAAAATATGCAGCGTGTTGACTTTTACATTCCAACCAAAACCTTTAGTTATTTGTAAGACACCTCACTATTTGCACGTGAATAAACTGATGCCTTGTGAATAAATAAAGGTTTATGAAACTAATATGAAGTCAAGTTTATACTGCGCTTTGAAACAGACAAGGAGTGTGTTGACCAATCAGTGTGACATCTTCGCTCAGACAGTATTGCCAAGTTCGCGTCCATTGTCCCCAGGTGGCGATTTTTTATTTATTTATTTATTTATTTTCAATATATAAGAGGGGCACTGGCGAAGAGAAAAATAAAAAAATTAAAAAATACTCATTGAGGTGCCAGTCCCTAGAAAAACGTCAAAAAGAAATATACATGAGCCTCTTATAATTATTGTCTTTGGTTGTATATAAATTAAATAATAAGTAAAATGACAAGTGCCACTGGAAAGAAGTTGTCACGTGATTACCTATTGGCTTTAGTAGTAGTAGTAGTAGTAGTAATAGTAGTAGTAGTAGTAATAGTAGTAGTAGTAGTAGTAGTAGTAGTAGTAGATGTTTTTGGTGTTAAAGGTGTTGCTAATTTGTTGTTGGAAAAAGAAGAAAAATAAGAATTAACACATTTTTCTCTCACATTATAATACCAGACTCGGCGTAATGGCGTTTAGTCACACTCCCCTCCCCCCCAAAAAAAAAAAAAAATTACAAACCCTACAAATATTCACTATAAAAAAAAAAAATCTACACGAGGTCCCCGGAGTGTGTACATGCGTGTGTTGTTAATTGACGCAACACTACAGTCTCTCTACTCTTGTTAGGCGCTCAGTACAACCCCACAAGTACCACAGGTGATGTTCTTTATACGTGTGCTAAATCAAAGGTATTATTAAAGTGATTCTTTTTTTAGGGAACTCATTTACTTGTATTTGGATAGAGAGAGAGAGAGAGAGAGAGAGAGAGAGAGAGAGAGAGAGAGAGAGAGAGAGAGAGAGAGAGAGAATAGTGGTTATCTCTGTCGTAATGATAATAATGGTGGTGATGGTGGTGGTGGTAGATGTTCTCCTGTTGTTAATGGTGTAGCTGGTTTGTTGTTGTTGTTGTTGTTGTTGTTGTTGTTGTTGTTGTTGTAAAGAAGGAGACGAAGAAGAAGACGAAGAAAAAGAAGAAGAAGAAGAAGAAGAAGAAATGAAGAAAAGGAGAAGAAGAAGAAGAAGAAGAAGAAGAAGAAGAAGAAGAAATAAAGAAGAAAGAAAGAAAGAAAGAACGAAAAGAATAAAGGAAAGAAAATAAATGTGTGTGTGTGTGTGTGTGTGTGTGTGTGTGTGTGTGTGTGTGTGTGTGCACGCATGTATGTTTATATCTACACTACATTCCCATATCGGTGTGTACCAATCCCAATCTAGCCGTCTATCTCTGCACGTGGCTTACAATACCAACACAATATCATACGTGCGTTTCCTTCCCCTTGTTCCCTCGCCAGCCAACTGCCGTGCCTGCCTAAGACCCGCAAAGACCAGGCACCGACTTCCTGCCCGCAGAGGAGGATCAGGGAGGCTTAGGCAAACTGTCTCAGAACTTCGCCTCACCGCCCAGAGTTCGAACCCTCGTCCCGCGGTTTGTGAGAGGAGTGTTCGAACCGCCGAGTCACACACCACACATACGTTGACGTGCCTATGTGTGGTTAAAAAAGATGAATAGATGAATGTACAGATAAAAAGTGTTTATAGATAAAGTGGCTATTTAAATTGGATTTAATTACTGGTTTCAATTTTTTTTCTTTTGTTCTTGTGTATTTTGTAGTTAAAAAGATAAATTAATAGATAAATAAACAGATGAAAAAAAAGTGATTATTTAAATTCTGATGCATTACTTGGCTTGATTTTTTTTTCTTTTTCGTGTGTATTTTGTAGTTAAAAAGATAAATTAATAGATAAACAGATAAAAAAAAAAGTGATGATTTAAATTCTATTACTTTACTGGCTTAATTAGTTTGGTTCATGTGTATTTCGTAGTGAAGTAATTAGCCATTGTAGATAAATAAGTAGGTGCGTATAAGTATTAAGTGAGGTGTTTAAAGGTTTACTTATGTATGCTAGTAGTAATTTAGAGTTCCTGTTTTTTTTTTTTTTTAATTGCTAGTGTGAAAAAAAAAATATTAGTGATGATGATGATGATGATGATGATGGTGATGATGATGATGATGATGATGATGATGATGGTGATGATGATGATGATGACGATGATAATGCAAAATAATAATAATAATAATAATAATAATAATAATAATAATAATAATAATAATAATAACAGTAATAATAATAATAATAATAACAATAATAATAATAAAAGTAACGAAAAGTAAACCAAATTAACCTGTGGCGTCCAGTTTTCTTTTTGTCTTCCATTTTCTTTTTGTCTTCCATTTTCTATAATCCACTAGCTTTTGTGTCTTTATTTTGATTTCTTCCTATTCCTCCTTCATCCCCACTGCTTTATGTTTGCTTCTTTCAATCCTGCTTTTTTTTCTTTGTCACTAGCAATTGATGTTTTTTTTCTTTTCTATAATTTTGATTTCAAACTAATTTTCGACTTTCTGTATTTTTTTTTCTTTTATGTTTTATACATCTGACTTTTTTTTTTTTTCATGGTCCTCCTTTTTTTTCGTCGTTTTCTTCAAGCTTTACTTAAAACGAATATGTACATTATTTAATTTTCTTCCTTCAGACATTGCAGTTTTTTTTTTCTCTCTTATTTCTCTATTTAATTTTTGTTTCGTTTTCCTTCTCACTGTGTTATCTATTTCAACTAATTACTTCAAATGACTTATTTTTTTCCTTTCTCTGTTTTCTATAAGTAACCTTAAAAAAAAAATAAATAAAACAAGATAACATGACCCTTAGCTAATATTTACAGCAACTCTTAAACAAAACACCCTTTTTCTTTTCATTCTACTTCCTTCTTCATCATCGGCAATAACTGAAGAGTATGAAAAAGAAAAAAAAGTGTATAGAAGAGAAGTTGCACACAATTTTCTCCTTTTTTTTTTTTTTTTTCTTATCAATGTCTCCTCTTGATCTCCCACATATGCTACAGTTCAGTCTTCTCCTCCTCCTCCTCCTCTTCCTCATCCAACTCCTGCTCCTTCGTCTCCTCCTCCTCCTCCTCCTCCTCCTCCTCCTCCTCCTCCTCCTCCTCGATTTCTTCACTTTCTTCAGGTTTGTGTGGGCGGGAGGCTACAACTTGACTAACAGGAGGTTCTTTAATAGAGGCTCTTGTGGCTGTCTGTAGAGGGTTGGCGGGGAGGTTGGGGGCTGTCTTTGGGGTGCTAGTGACTGTCTTCTGCGGCTGCTGGGATCTTGAGGCTGTCTGCTTTGAGTTAGCGGGAACACTGGAGGCTGTCTTGGAGGTTGTAGTGGCTATCTGCGGGGACGTGGAGGACTTCTGTGGCTGTTGGGACTTGGATGCTGTCTCAGGGGTGACTGTGGTTGTCTTTGAGTGATCTACGTGTATTTTGAGCGACCCCGTGGCTGCGAGGGTGTCTGTGGCCGGTCTGTGTGGAGGGCTTCGAGCTTTGAGAGACGCCGCTCTGTTGGTCTTACTCTGTACTGCTGCTGGGGATGGCTGCGGTTTGGACGCCGTGGTGGCTTTTGATATAGTGGTGGTGGTGGTGGTGGTGGTGGTGGTGGAAGGGTTCGAGGTGGCCTTAGGAGCTTTAGTGGACTTGATAGTGTTCACTTTGGAATTCCCTTTAGCCTTCTGAGGATCTGTTAGTCTTTGTGTTATTCGGTTCACAGCTTTAGGGGCGGAGGCAGTAGTAGTGGTGGCGGTGGCGGTGGTGGTGGTGGTGGTGGTGCCAGTGGTAGTGGTGGTGGTGGTCGATACACTGGCCTTCTGCGAGCCTCCTGTGGTATTCCCCGTAGCTGCCTCAGATCCTGCACTTGGTTCCTGAGCAGAGGTCACTGTAGTATCTGAAGACACCTCCTGTTCTGCAGCCACTGAGCCTGTAGCCTTCTTGACGGACCCTGCGCCTTTCCTCGGTTCTGCAGGGTCTTGGAGAGGTTCTTTGGGTTTCTTTGAGGTCGCAGTCTGTGTCTGCGTCTCCGTGGGTTCACTTTGTTGTCCTTGCTGAGCTTCGGGTGGTTGCGAGGCCCCTCCAGCTGCCCCAGAGACTCTCGGAGGCGTGTGGGAGTCCCCTGTGGGTGGCGGGGTAGGTTGGGCTGTAGTCTGGGGGCACGGGGGGTTCTGCCGCGCCCCCGGGGAGGCCTGGGGCGGGAGGGCGGGATCTCAGGTGTCAGACTGGCTGTCGTAGTCTGAGTGTGGAGGGTCGAGGGCAGTGTGCAGGGTGACAGTCACGTTGCGGTTGACACTCACGGCAGGGTAAAGCAGCCCTGTCAGGTCCGTGAAGGCCACGTCACCCTGAGGACACAGCAGGAGTTAGCAGGGGGAGGCAGGGATAGGCAGGGGTTGAGGTTAGGTTAGGTAAGGTTAGGTTAGGTTAGCAGAAGTTTAGCAAGTGGCTGGGTTGGGTTAGGTAGGTTAGCAAGGAGAGCATAAGTTAGCAGGAGGTTAGCGGGAGTAGAGTTAGGTTAGGTTAGGTTAGGTTAGGTTAGGTTAGGTTAGGTTTGGTTAGGTTAGGTTAGGTTAGGTTACCAGGGTTTTAGCTGGGGGTAGGGTTAGGTTACGTTAGCTTAGCAAGAGTTAGCAGGGGTTTAAATTAGTTTAGGTTTGGTTAGGTTAGGTAAGCAGGGTGTTCACAGGGGTCAGCAGAGGTTAGAAGGGGCGGCAGAGGAAGGGAAGTGGATTTGTTAGGTTTACAAAGGAAAACAAACCGCAACAGACCTTTCAGTGACGATGGTAGGAAGCAGAAGTAAACAGAAGTAGATAGAAAATGGTTGAGGCAGTAAGGCAGATGAGAGAGAGAGAGAGAGAGAGAGAGAGAGAGAGAGAGAGAGAGAGAGAGAGAGAGAGAGAGAGAGAGAGAGAGAGAGAGAGAGAGAGAGAGAGAGAGAGAGAGAGAGAGAGAGAGAGAGAGAGAGAGAGAGAGAGAGAGAGAGAGAGAGAGAGAGAGAGAGGAAGAGAGTGTGCGTTCAAAGGGTAAACGAGGAAGGAGTAGAAAAAATGATGAAAAATGTTTAGAATGGAAAAAAAAAGAGTAGGAAGGAAAGAAGAAGATAAGAGGGACAGAGAGGAAAAAAAAAGGTGTATTCGAAAAGACAAAAAATATGAATGTATGAAAGTATTGAAAAAAAAGAAAAAAATGTTAGAGTACAGAGTAAAAAAAGGATGCAGATGAATGGGAAAGAAAAAAAAACCATCAGAAAAAAAGTAATAAAAAAATACTGAAAGAAAAAAAACGATAGAATGAAGAAAAATAGAAAAATGGGAAGGAGAGAGAGAGAGAGAGAGAGAGAGAGAGAGAGAGAGAGAGAGAGAGAGAGAGAGAGAGAGAGAGAGAGAGAGAGAGAGAGAGAGAGGTTAAGGAGGGCCACGGGTTAAGAAGATAAGAGGGAGGGAGAGAGAGAGAAAAAAGTGGTAGGAGGGAGAAGAGGAGGGAGGAAAAAATATGGAGGAAGAGAAATGGCGGAGACTGAGTTGAGAGAGAGAGAGAGAGAGAGAGAGAGAGAGAGAGAGAGAGAGAGAGAGAGAGAGAGAGAGAGAGAGAGAGAGAGAGAGAGAAGAAGAAAGAAGAAAGAAGAAAAGGAAGAGGAAAAGAAGAAGAAGAAGAATGATAATAATAATAATAATAATAATAATAATAATAATAATAATAATAATAATAATAATAATTAGAAGAAGAAGAAGAAAAAAAGATGATGACGATGAAGAAGAAAGAAAGAAAAGACGGCTAAAGAAAAACACAGAACAGAGACAAAATAAAAAAAAAAAGAAGCAGAAAGAAAATAAGAAGAATACCCTCAAAAATAAAGAGATAGAAGATACACAAAACAGAAAGAAAAACAAAGAAAGAAAAAAAAAACAGGAGAAACAAAGGGAGAGAAATAACTGAGAAGAGGAAGAGAGAGAGAGAGAGAGAGAGAGAGAGAGAGAGAGAGAGAGAGAGAGAGAGAGAGAGAGAGAGAGAGAGAGAGAGAGAGGGAGAGAAATTAAGGAAAGACAAAGGTTAAAGGGTGGGGAGGGATAGACTGAGAGAGGCAGGGGTTCCAGGAAGAGGTTAAGGGAGGTGAAGGTTAATAGGGGTTGGTTAAGGGGGGTTAGGTTAAGGAGGGGGGAAGGGGTTAAGAAGGGCAGGGAATCAAGATGCATTGCAAGGCCAGGTGTTGGAAGGGGATGATGGGACGGGACGGGAAGGCAGGGGTTGGGAAGAGGTAGGGAGGGAGAGAGGGAGAGGGGTAGGAAGGGAAAGGGGTGATGTGGTGAGAGTGGGGGTGAGGGTGAAGGGGGGAAAAAGAGGTAAAAGAGGAGCAGGAGGAGGAAGAGGAGGAGGAGGAGTGAAGTTTGGATGATCAGGTTGAGCTAGTGTAGAGAGAGAGAGAGAGAGAGAGAGAGAGAGAGAGAGAGAGAGAGAGAGAGAGAGAGAGAGAGAGAGAGAAGGCATAAATGGATAAAGAGGAGATAAAGGAATGGAGGGAAGAAAGATTTAGAGAAAGAATACACAAGATACCAGATGAGATTGGGGGAGGAGGAGGAGGAGGAGGAGGAGGAGGAGGAGGAGGAGGAGAGAGAGACAGTGACTGGGTGAACAGGTGTTAGGGGATGGGGAGAGAGGGGGAGGGATGGGGAGGGATGGGGAGAAGTAAGGGTATCACAGGGGAGAGGAGAGGGGAGAGAGGGGAGGGGGGTTAAAGCTGAAGAATAATGGGATGCTTAAACGGGGTGATGACTTGGGGGTGAAGGAGAGGGGGTGGGGGTGAGGGGAGAGGTGAGGGAAGGAGGCAGGGGAGGGGAATAGATGGAGGAAAGATAAATGGAGAGAAAAAAAACTAAAGTGAGGAAAAAATGAGGAAGAGAGACAAAATATGAGAAATGAGGGAGGAAAGGAGAGGGGAGAGGAGAGAGGGGGAAAAAGTAAGAAAGATGAAAAAGAGAGAGGAGGAAGAAGAATGTGAAGCAAGGAGAGGAAAAAAAAAGACGAAAGGAGGAACAGAGCAATGTGTGATAAAGAAGGTGGGAATAATTATCAGCGAAAGGAAGAACAGTAAATAGAAAATAATATAAAAAGTAATTCAATTATTTACATTTTCCCTCTATTTTCTTCTTTTTCTCTCTCCCTTTTTCCTTCCCAAACTCCTCCTCTCCCTTATTCTTCCCTTCTCCCTCCATCTCCATCTCTCTCCTCTTCCAAACTCCTTTCTCTCTTTCTCTCTCCCCTCCAACCCTTGCTTTTTTATTCTCTTTCCTCTTATCTCCCCTCTTCCTTCCCTTCTCTCCTCCCCTCTTCCTTTTAGACTCCCCTCCCCTCCCCCTCCCTTACTATCATCAGGACCATATACCAATCACCAATGTACACACACACACACACACACACACACACACACACACACGTTCCCCCTTCCTCAATATTCTAAGCTTCCCCCTTCCCCCCACCCATTAACCTCCCCCTCTCCCCCCTCGTAAAACAACACCCCACCCACTGCCTCAATACTCTCCCTCTCCCTCTCCCCATGTAAACTCTCCTTCGCTTATAACTTTCCTCTCTCTCTCTCTCTCTCTCTCTCTCTCTCTCTCTCTCTCTCTCTCTCTCTCTCTCTCTCTCTCTCTCTCTCTCCAATATTCCTCACTGTGGTTCGCTCATTCTCAGTTTCCTTTCACCCATTCTTTCTTATATATTTTCCTTCATTTTCTTCTTCGTTTCTCCCCGTCCATCCATTCACCCATCTCCCCATCTCCTATTTCCCCATTTTATCTATAAGCCTCTCATCTTCCATTCCCTTGTCTCTCTCTCTCTCTCTCTCTCTCTCTCTCTCTCTCTCTCTCTCTCTCTCTCTCTCTCTCTCTATCAATTTGGTCTCGTCTTCTCTCCCTCCTCATCAGCTCACTCTCTTCCACTCTCACTCTCTCTCTCACACGCCTGTAGCCTCCGCCTCCTCTTCCACTTTCATCACCTCACTTTCTCTCGCCTTCACTCTCACTTCCACTCACGCCTACTCTCCTAACCTCAATGCCTCCTCTCTCTCTCTCTCTCTCTCTCTCTCTCTCTCTCTCTCTCTCTCTCTCTCTCTCTCTCTCTCTCTCTCTCTCTCTCTCTCTCATCAGCCACACAAACCCAGTCTCTTCTACCCTCACTCACTCACTCACTTACTCACTCACTCACTCACTCATTCACTCACTCACTCACTCACCTGCTGCTCCTCATTGACGTAGAAGGTGAGGGTGCCGTGGGTGAGGTCGAGGAGCACGCCCACTGTCGTGCCCACCGCCACGCCACCCTCGCAGCGTCCGTGGTGGGCGGCGCCGTGCAGGAACCAAGAGCGCTGGTGGTCAATGTACATGGCCCAACCGTGCACGTCATTGCCTGGGGGAGCACGTGGGGGGAGTGGTGTGTGAGTGTACGTGGGGGATTGATGAGGAGGTGTGGAGTTCGTGGGGGTGGTGGGTACGTGAGGATTGCCGAGGGAGTTTACAGTGCGTGGGGCTGGTGGGTGAGTGTACTTACGTGGGGAGTGTACAGTAAGTGGGGACTGGTGGGGGAAGTGTACGTGAGGAGTGGTGTGTGTGTGTGTGTGTGTGTGTGTGTGTGTGTGTGTGTGTGTGTGTGTGTGTGTGTGTGTGTGTGTGTGTGTGTGTGTGTGTGTGACGTTATGTAAATGTACCTGTACATGGTTAGCTGTCTTGGTGTAGCACAACAGAATATGCTCACACACACACACACACACACACACACACAACTGCCTAAATAATAAACCGTTTATTATTATTATTATTATTATTATTATTATTACACACACACACACACATACACACACACACGCCTGTCTTTCCCTTCAAGGCGTCAGGACAGCCACGGACTTGAACTTGGGGTAGCGCAGGGCATCAGTCACTCATTCCCTCTTTGTTTATTTCGCGTGACAAGTGACGGGCGGGGGAGAGGGGTGACAGATTGACCGCCCGCCAGACTGACCTAGGCCTGACCCACACTGTCCCTTCCCTGACCTCACCAGGGGAACGGAAACATAATATTGGCCATTATTCTCAAACACTTCTGCTCGCACCTCAATCGTAGTTTCAAAAGGCTCTAGTGAAAATTACGTAAGTTTTTAAGGATGTTTTTAATTGTTCTAGTGACAGACCAACAACATTTCTACATTATCAACAGGAAAAACAGTCTTGAGAATCCAGCCAATCACATTTGTGGTGAGAAAACGGAACATCTCTGAGTAAAGGTCACAGCAGGTCACAGGTCAGAAACGCTTTGCTCTCTCGATCACCACGACTATTTTCCAAGGCCGGATTCCCAAGACTGTTTCTCTTGTTAGTAATATATATATTTTTTTGTTAATCTGTCACTTGAACAACAAAAAACACCCTTAAGAACCCGTGTAACTTCAACTAGAGCCTTTTGAAAGCAGAGTAGTGGAGGTGCAGAATAGTGGAGTGTTTCAGAATATGGTGTAGGTGTACAAAGGGCGAGGGGGATTCGGGCAATTTTTCCCTTCATTCCCACTCCTCTGTCCCCCGCTTCTCCCTCCATGTGACCCTCTCTGTCCTAGTCCCTCTGGTCAGTCCAACAGGAAGCAGAGAAGAAGCAGGACTTTCTTTCATCTCTCCTCTCACGGAATCGCAAACAAAACATAAAGGAACGCAAAGGAAGAACAGATAAGAAATTTTTTGGTGCTTATCAGACTGTTTGTGACGGTTCTGTTAGTTTCCACTCCTGCCTGTCACCAAGACCAAGTGGTGACGCCTTTCTGAGATTACCCGTCACTCAAACCATCACCCCAAGCGTCGCCCGAACCGTCACCCGTCACAGGACACGAGTGACGACCAAGAGTGACGAGCAAGCGACGCCCGAGTGAAAAGCGAGTGACGACCTCCGGCAACACAAGTACAATTCCAGACAGCGAGCGACGTTGCATTCCCGGACTGTGAATTACCGCCTGGAACGTGAAGAATTCCCGCCGCTGTGTGGTTACCGAGGTCCAGCGAGCGGCGGCGGTGGCAACAGAGGTAACGGAGCGGCAACCAGTGGACATAATCGCCTCTGTTAGCTTGCTTATAAAGGCCGTCGTGTTATGAACTGATGCTCTTAACTTCTGCTCTCAAGGCTGGCGTGGTGCTCAACTGTGTCGCGTGTGTGTGTTTGTGTGTTTGAGTTTATGTACTTCTTGTATTATGTGTCTAGTGTGAGGTGACTGTTGTATGTGTGTGTGTGTGTGTGTGTGTGTGTGTGTGTGTGTGTGTGTGTGTGTGTGTGTGTGTGTGTGTGTGTGTGTGTGTGTGTGTGTGTGTGTGTGTGTGTGTGTGTGTGTGTGTGTGTGTGTATACCTGTGTCACCTGCTACCTGCCTGTATCCGTACCTGCATTTCTCAGGTGCGTACTTTACTGATAACACAAGGAAAGCTGCAACAAAGCCACTAGGCCTACACGTGGCAGTAAATGGAGTGACGCGTAAGGAAACTCTTTGTAATTCCTTTGTGAAAACATAAAGGGTCGTAAGTGACGTGAGAGTGGCGGGAGGAAGGTCTGGCTTCAGGAGGAGGATAAAAAAAAAAAGGACTGACTCAATTCTCGTGTCCAGAAACTCTATGAACTCACTCCTCAAACTCTTGCCAACACCAAGGCGGGGAGTTGCTGAGAGAGTCATGCACTTTCCACCCTGTCCGTGCATGACTTCCTGAAGGCGTGCCAGTACCCAGAGCCTTTTAGTACGCAGTCATTTAAAGGCCTGGCTAGTGGAAGGTGGCGGAGCTAGTGTGAGACTCTTTACAAGTGAGGTATCCACTGTCCTTACTGCGGGCAAAGAGCCACATCACCACAACCTCACCAACGCCGCCACCACCGCCACCACCTCGGCCAGGGTCACACAGAGGCCACACGTGCTTCTTGCCGGCCGTCACTCAGGGTCGCCAGGCTCGCCGTTGCTCTAGCAGTTGTCCCTTTCAAGTCCAGCCACGCACCGGCCTCCTGCCAAGCCTCCTCGTGTGTTCCGCTCCATCACACACGAGGGGAGGTGACGTGACTGGTGAGAGGCGAGGAGCGGAGCGTGGTGTGGTGTGTGGTGGTGGTGTGGTGCTTGGTGAGGTTGATGCACCGCTGACCCCCTAGGTGTTTGTTTACACAGGATAATGGTCCTGACCTACACAAGGGGCGCCCTCCTGCAGCTGAAGAAGGGCAGTGGATACCCCGACGGCAGCATGATCGCCACACTCAAATCTCTAGGCCTGTACCACGCCAGGAGCAGGAGGAAACATCGCCACGCCTCGAAACATGATGAAAATACGAGAGCAGGACGAGAGAGGACTCAGAACAGTCTCGACCACCATGACGGAGAGAACCACACAGAGTACCACGTCACGGAAGACCACAAGGAGGACCACGTCACACCTTCGCCACCCTCCACACACGACGCCTCAGTGCTTGGCCAGACAGAGGAGCAGGCCGTCACACACAAGACGAGTTGATGCAGACATCGTCCCTGTCACCATCAGCGAGGCCTGGCGAGCCGAACCAGACGCCCTTCCATCACTGATTACATCCCGCCCCGCCACCCACTGAGGGACCTGCTGGCGGGGGGTGGCGGGAAGGTAGGGAGTAGCACTGTTCTGCCCCTCCCCCATCACCCCCTCCCAACTCCGTGCCCTGCCACCTCCAGTCTACGCCAGCAAGGGCACAGGAATACTTTGTTACCACCACCATCCCTCACGCCGGACAGCCTCCATTATTTACCGCGTGTTCCACCACCCACAGCGCGCCCACAAAAACGCCCTCCTGAGTCACCTGATCCACACCTCACGCCCGCACACGCCACCTTACTGCTGGTGCTGTGGGCGTGTCACCAAGCTAGCCACTGGAAGTATACAGCAACATCACCACATTTCTACACCTCCACATCGCCTGTCGCGCCTCCCAGTGTTACCAGGGAGGGCAGGAATAGACTCAGCCTCATCTTTATTGACAGAACCACACACTCCCAGCCAAGACCTCGCTCCCCTGGGCCGGAATAAACACTTGTTGGTGGTCTGCTCGCTCACACACACACACACACACACACACACACACACACACACACACACACACACCCTCCCTTCCCCTCCACCCCCACCATACACACACGCTGGGGAAGGACGCGTGAACCCTCAAGGCGTCACCCAACACCCGCCGCAAAGGGAATCGACCTCTGAGCCACCGGAGACAAAGTGAGAGGCTTACCAAGATGCCGTGACGGGGCCCACCCACCCCAGCAGACAGGCGCCGTGCGGTGACTCACGTAACAAGCCTCGCCACCACCACCACCACCACCTCCACCGCCAGTGTCTTATCAACCCTCCTGACGCGGGACACACAACACCTCGGGGGCGCCTCGGATCTACGCACACACGCCCTCCACTCTATAAACATCCTTTTTGTTCTTTTTCTGTGTTGATTTTTCTTGATCTTCCTGTTCTTGATCATCATTATCATTATCATCATCATTTAATTTCCTTTCCTGATTTTCTCTTTATTATTCTTTATCTTCCTCTTCAATTATCAACATCATAACAATTTATTTCCTCCTCCTCCTCCTCCTCCTCCTCCTCCTCCTCCTCCTCCTCCTCCTCCGTCGGGCGTCTCCCTAGAGTCTGGGCCTGGCGCCAGGAATTGTAGCCTACGAGTCTTCTCCAGCTGTTAACGTCTGTATCTTACGTGAGAGGAGCAGACAGAAAGACAGACAGACAGACAGACAGAAGGATAGACAGAGAGACGGACCATTGGGAGAAACAAGATGACGACAATAATATTCCTAATACGCCTCCTCATACTAGAGAGAGAGAGAGAGAGAGAGAGAGAGAGAGAGAGAGAGAGAGAGAGAGAGAGAGAGAGAGAGAGAGAGAGACGGTGCAGACAACAGAGATGAGAATACGGACGTTACAGACAGACAGAGACAATAACACGGACGGTACAGAGAGAAAAAGACAAAAACAAGGATGGTGTAGACAGAAAAAGACAAGAACGCAGACAGACAGACAGACAGACAGACAGACAGACAGACAGATAGACAGACAGACAGATAGACGCAAGAAAAGGAAGGTATAGACAGAAAGACAAGAACACAGACGCTACAGACAGACAGACAGACAGACAGACAGACAGACAGACGCAAGTAAAAGGAAGGTATAGATAGAAAAAAGACAATTACACGGACGCAAGAACACACATCCTCACATTACGTACTTTACAACCGCCGATAAAAGAAGAAAAAGAAAGAAAAGAAGAAAAAAAAAAAAGGTTATGAATGAACTATGAATAATTCCCTCTTTCCTAATTCCAGCCAACTGAGTGTGATAATCTCATCATACTTTTTATTATCATTTTTTTTTTTAATACTAAAGCATGAATTTTTTCCCCAGCTGCAATTATCTTTTTTTTTTTTTTTTTATTTGCCGGAATGTTGAGCTTCATTTCATTTGCCTTCGCTTGTGCTGGTGATAATAATAATAAATTCAATAAACGGCTTAACAAGGTCATGCAGTTGTTTAAAGTTTTCATATTCCCACGCCTGTCTAATGAAGCAATAAACTCCTCCTCTCTCTGTGTGTGTGTGTGTGTGTGTGTGTGTGTGTGTGTGTGTGCGTGATTATAACTACACTGATTATACTTCTTTCTTTTCTTATATTCTTTTTTCTTTATACTTGGTACAAAACGAGAAATGAGTAGAATGGGCATCTCTCTCTCTCTCTCTCTCTCTCTCTCTCTCTCTCTCTCTCTCTCTCTCTCTCTCTCTCTCTCTCTCTCTCTCTCTCTCACACTTACTACTACTACTACTACTACTACAATAACAACAGCTCCTCCTCCTCCTCCTCCTCCTCCTCCTCCTCTTTCTTTTCTTCTTCCTCCTCCTCCTCATCCTACAACAACAACAACAACAACAACAACAACAACAACAACAACTACTACTACTACTATTATAACAACTCTATCACTCAACACAACACTACAGGTAAGTAAACACACACCCATACACCATCCACATCCACCCATACACCCATTTACCCCCCTTTCGCACACCCTTCCCACCTCCCACCATCTCCCCCTCCCCACCACTAACACTATATTCAAATCCGTTTAATTTGTATGTTATTTCGTTTATTCTTTTAAATATGAACTGTATCTTGTTTTTTTTATTGTTATTTTTACCCTTTAATTTTAACGTTACTTGTATTTTTTTTGTGCAATTCAATAATCTGAAGCCTTATGTCCTTAGCTGCTCAGTCACTTCACCTCTCATTGATCCCCTCCCCTCCAGCTGACTCTCATCCCACTGATCCCTCCCTCCCCACACACTCCTTTGTCACTGATCCCTTCCTCCCCAACCATACACTTATCTATTGACCCCTTCTCCCTTCCCCACCCACCCACTCACCTACCCACCCACACACACACACACACACACACACACCTGATCAGCTCCCTCCCTTCCCCTACCCACTTAACGCTCCCCCTCTCCATCCAACCAGTCCCATATAGCCTTCCCATCACCCCAACTTCCCTATACACACTCTCACGTACCATTCCCACCTTCCTACCATCCACACACCTGCCCTCCCCATTCATCCACATACCAAGACACCCTTCCACTCCCCCACCAATCATCCCACACACACCTCACCTTACTCTCCCCACCTCCCCATGAACTCTCCCACACACACACACACACACACACACCCCTACACAATGACCCTGTAACCTCCCCCACGCACAAACACACACACACCCAACCACCACCAATGATTCTCTTCCTCCTTATTTCCACACATACACACACACACACACACACACACACACACTCACCCAGCATATGTTCCTTGTCCACACTGGCCCGCGCCACGCCGAACACCACATCAGCGTTTGCATCATAAGACTCCACGGTGAACTGCCAGTAGTGACGGCCCCGCGAAAACCCGACGGAGGCCAGGGCGGTGCGGTGTTGGTAGCTCTCACACGTCACGCCCGCGCCGCCCCCCACCAGCCGACACTCAGGGTGGGAGAGCGTGCGATCCAGGGAGAACCACGCGGCTGTAGGGAGAGAGGGAGAGTGGGAGGTGAGTGTGGGAGAAAGGGAGAGGGAGAAGTGACTGTTTTTTGGCTAGTTACGGGAGAAATTAAGATATTCTGATGTAATTAAAAGAAAGATGTTGGAAGAACCTTGTGACTGTAGAGAGAGAGAGAGAGAGAGAGAGAGAGAGAGAGAGAGAGAGAGAGAGAGAGAGAGAGAGAGAGGGTAAGGGAGAAGTAGATGAGGGAGAAAAAAAGGGAGAGAAAGATAGAGATGGTAAATGAGAGAGTGACTTAAGGGAGCATAATGAAAGTTGATATCTTGGCTACAATTAAAAGAAAGAAGATACAAAGTAAGAAAGAAAAAAGGAGAGAGAAATGTGAGACAGGGATTTTTCTTAAAGATGTATAAGGAAACTTGATATTTAAACGAGAATTACGAGATAAGTGATGAATGGGAAGAGAAGGAAAGGAAGCGAGCAATAAAGATATTCTGGTTACAGTTAAAATGAAGATACGCGGCTTTAGGGAGGGAGAGAGAGAGAGAGAGAGAGAGAGAGAGAGAGAGAGAGAGAGAGAGAGAGAGAGAGAGAGAGAGAGTGAGTGATATTTCCAAGGCAGTAAAATGAAACGAACATATTTTGGTTACACTTAAATACCACGCGGCTGTAGGGAGAGGGGAAGAGGTAAGAGAGAGAGAGAGAGAGAGAGAGAGAGAGAGAGAGAGAGAGAGAGAGAGAGAGAGAGAGAGAGAGAGAGAGAGTTATTGAGCGTAATGAAAGTTGATATTTTGATGACAGTAACAAGGGAGAGTGATGAATGGGGAGAAAAGAAAGAAAGAAAGAAAGAAAGAAAGAGTAAAAGTGAGACGGAGATGATATACGGGAAGAGAAGAAGGAAAGAAAGGGAAGCAGAAAGTGAAAATGAAGTGAGAAGAAAATGCAAGATAAATGAATGAATGGAAAGAGACAAGGAAAAGAAAAGGAAAAAAGGGAGAAAGTGAGATTGAAAGTGACAGTGAAATGAGTAAATGGGAATAAAGAGAGGGGGAGGAAAGTGAGAGGCGAGAGGGAGAGAGGGAGGCGGGTCACGAGGGGTATCACGAGGGGAGAGCAGGACGAGGTGTTGGGTGGAAGAGAGGGGAGAATTGACTGAGTGGGGAGAGGGGAGAGGGAGAATGGGGGAGAGTAAATGGCGAGGGAGAAGAGTGATAAAATAACAGTGAGTGATTGAAAGCAGAGGGAAGAGAGAGAGAGAGAGAGAGAGAGAGAGAGAGAGAGAGAGAGAGAGAGAGAGAGAGAGAGAGAGAGAGAGAGAGAGAGAGAGAGAGAGAGAGAGAGAGAGAGAGAGAGAGAATAAATAGTAAGATAGAAAAAAAAGAATGGTAAACAACAACAACAACAACAACAACAACAACAACAACAACAACGTCACCACCACCACCGCCATTATCACCACTAGGAAAGTCATTTATATCCATTAATTAGTTACACCCCCACAAATCCCCAACCCCCCTCCCTCCCCTTTCCTAACACCAAAACCCCCCTCAAAAAAATAAACAAATAAAATGAAACAAAATAAAATAAAGCAGATAAAACAGACAGACAAATAAAATAAACAAATAAGTAAATAGATAGATAAATAAATAAATTACTCCCCAAACACCTACATACATACATAATACATCAAACACACACACACACACACACACACACACACACACACACACACACACACACACACACACACACACACACACACACACACACACACACACACACACAAAAGTTGATCTATTGCTATCGTCACCTCTCTTTCTCTCTCTCTCTCTCTCTCTCTCTCTCTCTCTCTCTCTCTCTCTCTCTCTCTCTCTCTCTCTCTCCCCTTCACTAATTGCAAAAATGGTCACTTGCTTGTAAAAAAAAATATGTGTGTGTGTGTGTGTGTGTGTGTGTGTATGTAGTGTATGGTGTATGGGTGTATGGAAATTTTTTTTTCCCTCACCATACATCGCCATCATGGATTACAACAGTGTGCATGAGTCACGTGTCATGAATGTGTGATTCTCTCTCTCTCTCTCTCTCTCTCTCTCTCTCTCTCTCTCTCTCTCTCTCTCTCTCTCTCTCTCTCTCTCTCTCTCTCTCTCTCTCTCTCTGACTAGTTACTTTTCCTGATGGTTCGTGGAGTATTTTGAGAGAGAGAGAGAGAGAGAGAGAGAGAGAGAGAGAGAGAGAGAGAGAGAGAGAGAGAGAGAGAGAGAGAGAGAGAGAGAGAGAGAGAGAGAGAGAGAGATAGTAGGGATGCTCACAGGAATCTCTCAGCATCACATCAAACAAACAAAAATAAACAAGAAAACAAATAAATAAACAAGCAAGCATCATGTAGCGAAGAAGAAGAAGAAGAAGAAGAAGAAGAAGAAGAAGAAGAAGAAGAAGAAGAAAAGAAGAAAAATTTAATTCTCTCTCACCTCATATTTATCTTCCATTTCTCCAACTATTTTTCTTTCCATTTCTTTCCATTTCTTTTTCTTTCTCCTTGTGTGTGTGTGTGTGTGTGTGTGTGTGTGTGTGTGTGTGTGTGTGTGTGTGTGTGTGTGTGTGTGTGTGTGTTTGTCATAACTTTATAAGCACAACCTCGCACGTGCTTCTCTTTAAGTTTCCAAGTGTTTGTTTTGCTTTAACTGACTTCCACGCACGTCCAAGTTTACAGAATGAGAAATTAAACAAGAAAAATAAATAAATAAATAAATAAATAAGTAAATAAATAAATAAATAAAAATCGCTGTCTGGTGATACTACGAAATATAAATGAAGGATACACAAAATTAGCACCAGCAGTAGTAGTAAAAGTAGAAGTATTTGTAGTATTAGTATTAGTATTAGTAGTAGTAGTAGTAGTAGTAAAAAAAATAATAGTACATACATACAAGTGTTTATTATAGTAGGAAACACAGGTACTACTACTACTACTACTACTACTACTACTACTACTACTTTTATTTATTATTTATTCATATTTTCAGCTATCACAACAAAACAGTTACAAAAATATGTGAAATGACTGAAAAAAAAATACATAATCCGTTAGAGACTTGGATTAAAATGAAACAAGCATTAAAAAACAAAAGACATAGAAAAAGAAGGAAAGAAAGAAAAACAAACAAACAAACAAACAAAGACAAAAAGAAAATAATAATATAAAACAATGAGAGATCTACTGATTTACAAACAAAACTTAAAAAAAAAGCAGAAAAGGCTGAAAATACATTATACAAAACAAATATTTCACATACGTAGCTCCTGAGAAGAAAAAAATGCAACAAAGAAGATTAAGGAAAAAAATAAAAGTGAAGGATTAAGAAAAAGAGTTAAAAGTGAAAAGACTGGAACAAGAGAGAGAAAAGAGAAAACGAATCACACTTTTATTTCTAAGTTACGGAGGGAAAAGACGAAAATAAAGACTCTTACATTAATACAGGAAGTCTCCAGAAACGTAAGATTTGAAAACCACACGAAACGTAAAGAGAGAGAGAGAGAGAGAGAGAGAGAGAGAGAGAGAGAGAGAGAGAGAGAGAGAGAGAGAGAGAGAGAGAGAGAGAGAGAGAGAGAGAGAGAGAGAGAAAGCAGCAATGAAAATTAAATATCATATCCAGTAAAATTATAATAAGGAAAACGATTTCTATTACATGCATATAATCAACAGAACTCGAAATATCTTTGAAAAAAATATTCTCTGGGGTAAAGAAAAGGAGATTAGATGCCGGAAAAAAAGGAGAGTAAACCAGACTTTTTTCTAATTATCTTTTTTTTAAGGGGAAAACCAGACGATTCATAAAATAAAAGAAAATATATGTAAAGAAAATTAAACATAACATTCACTAAAAGTCAAATAAGTAAAAAGAGAAAAGAAAAGAGAGAATGAACTAACACATGATTCACACAGTCTACAAAGATGGAAATGTCTGTAAAAAAAAAAATGTATATATAAGAAGGGATAAATCAGTGAGAAAATAAAGAGATTAGATGATGAAAAAAAAGTTTCACTGACTCCCTTTTTCTAATTAACTTTTTCTTTTTTTCGTTTTTGGGAGCAGACTTCATAATTTTCCACCATTTTCTATCTTTTTTTTGGTACCCCAACAGTACTCTCTTTCACTAACAAATAAAATAAATGCAAAAAAAAAAATATTATGAAGGAAAAATGAAATCAGACACGATCTTACATTCTCACAACCTGGAGAAAAATTAAAGAAAACACTGAAAAAAGTAAAAAGAAAAGCGTTGTTTGCCAGACTTTTTTTTCTTTTCTTTTCTTTTCTTTTCTTTTTTTTTTACGTGAGAGCTGTGGGGAAGAACACACGTGGGGAAGAGCAACAAACATGTGTATTTCTTCACTATTTTTCTACTCTTTTGCACCCTCGTGTCACTCAGTCTCCTTCACACACAAAACAGCACAGCGAGAGAAAACATCATATCAAACCAAAACGAATACAAGGAAAAGATCTAACATTGAAACAGCCAAGCAAGGTGTTTCATTCACAAATCCACACATTTACCCCAGTAAGTTTTTCACGTGCACACAGCCAAGTAAAGACTTCACGCTCACACATTCAAATAATCACGAAATATTTCAAATTCACACATTCAGACGAGTAAGGTCTAAACATTCACACATTCAGAAAACAAAGCGACCTCTTACGTTCACACATTCGGATTTAACATTCACACATTGGAAAAAAAAAAACAGGGAAAGAAATACGCAATAAACAGACACAAAAAAACAAATAAGTAAATAAA
Source organism: Scylla paramamosain (assembly GCF_035594125.1). Lineage (NCBI taxonomy): Eukaryota > Metazoa > Arthropoda > Malacostraca > Decapoda > Portunidae > Scylla > Scylla paramamosain. The sequence goes on from NC_087161.1 coordinate 4,213,933, forward strand.
CAAGCAAATAATAAATCACCAAAAAAGCATACAAATTGATAGATAAATAAATAGATAAACAAAAACAAGGCAACGAAGTCAAACACAACCTTACACACAACACAATTTCAACAAGCGCAATCGTAAAACAAAGAATGATACAACGAAAGCAAAGCAAAACGCACACACACGCATACACACACACACACACACACACACACACACACACACACCTTTCCCTTTCCCTTCCTTTCCCCTATCGCCTCCAGGTAGCTTAGGTCCAGGTATAACATTATCACGCCATTTTTACATCAGTTACCGTTTCATTAATGCCTTTCTACCCTCGTTTTCTTTCATGCTCCGGGCGCCTTCCACCTTCCTGTTATTAATTACGTGTATTATTATTATTATTATTATTATTATTATTATTATTATTATTATTATTATTATCATTATTATTACTACCACTGCCGCTTCATACTCAACTTTCTAATAAAATCTTTTCTCGTTAATTCCAAGCGTGGGAAGCGGAGTAAAAGAGTTGAATATTATAATAGGTGTGTTCGAAAAATGGCGTTGCAGATTAGAGATAAGGGAAGTGAAAGAGAATGGGGAAGGGATGCGGAAGGGAGGAAGGAAGGAGGAAGGAAGAGAGGAAGGTAGAAGGAAGGAAGGAAGGCAGGAAGGACGAGACGACAGCGAGAGAGAGAGAGAGAGAGAGAGAGAGAGAGAGAGAGAGAGAGAGAGAGAGAGAGAGAGAGAGTAGGTGGTGATAAAGATATACGAGCTGAGTACGACGAGAGAGAGAGAGAGAGAGAGAGAGAGAGAGAGAGAGAGAGAGAGAGAGAGAGAGAGAGAGAGAGAGAGAGAGAGAGAGAGAGAGAGAGAGAAATATTTATACCCCGAACACTCACATTAATGACTCAGGAAGGGAAAGTAAAAGCAAAATACGTTGAAGGAAGAATTACCCACAAGGAAACCAGAGTGACACAGAAAAAGAAGGAGAGAAAAATTGAAGAGATGCGGTGATTGATGCGATGTTGTGGCGGTGGTGGTGATGGTGGTGGTGGTGGTTAGTAGTAGTAGTAG
>NC_087161.1:4222500-4230000 GCF_035594125.1 Scylla paramamosain
CAAGATTTCATGATTTTACGAAAATTCATGGGTGCTGTCTTAAAATCAGTGAACTGTGTGTTGTGTCTAGTAAGATCTTAGTCTAAAAGTATCTAGTTTTGTATAATTTTGAGTCGAAGTGGAATAATTTACTATGTTCCAGGAAGCCACCCAGATTTTAAGGGTTAACAAAGATCCTGCATCATGGAAAGGAAAGACACCCATGAGAACTCGTCTGCTTATCTCTATGGCCTCTGCAAATAGTGCTTGTGAGAGGTCGAAGTGCTTCAAAGTAAGCGTTCTGGGTTCGTGAGTCTTCAGTTAGCAGGTTCCAGATCACGTTTCCAGGCATGGTGTTGTCCTCTATCCCCTTCACTGACGGACAAATATTTTCCAGTATCCACCTACGACATTTTAGACGCTTACTTATACACTGTGGTCTCTTAAATAAATCCATGGTGTAGAAAGGGCAAATTTAACCTCTTTTTTTTTTTTCTTTTTGTATCCACGCAAACTTTTTTTTTTTACAGTTACAATGTTAACAAAAGGAAGACCATGATAGTGGAAGGCTTAATGCAGCTGAAGGAATTGGTTTATTTTGTGTTACAGAGCGAGGCCAAGCTGCAGCAGTGGCAGGTGGTAGGTGGCAGGGACGCGAGTGATTACCGACCCGCTGTATTGAAAGATAATATACAGCAATTTCTTTCCCGTTATCACCGTAACAATATGACCTTTCCGGTGCCACAGTTCAGGCCGTCATTCTGTTATGCCTGCGTCTGTCTATCTGTCTGTCTGTTTTTTCTGTCTGTCTGTCTAATTGGCTGGCTGGATGGATGACTGGATGTCTGTTTACCTGTCTGTCTGTCGGTCTTTCTTTTTACTCTCTCACACACACACACACACACACAGACATTCCACCCTACCTCATCCTCCCCTCTTCTTCAATACTTCTCCATCTCCCCCTCTCCCCCGCTCCCCTCTCTCCTTCACTCCTTCACACTTCTACATCCTTTCCCCCTTACCCCTGTCACTCCTCCCCTCTACTCTCACCCCTTCCCTTAACCCAACACTCTCCCCACCCTCACATCCTCTTCCCTTTCCCTATTCACTCCTCCAACTCCAAACCCTCCCATTCCCCAACATTCCCCAGTCTTCACCCCCTCCCTTCATCTATCCTTCCTCACCCGGATCCCTTTCCCCAAACCTCACACCCACAAGTTCCCTTCCTAACGCAACCTCACCCTTACCCACACACCCTTCCCCCCTCCCCCTACTCTTCCCCTCCTTCTCAACCACTCACGTTTCATGCGGATAAAGTTGAAGGTGTTGAGGGTCCGAAGCACGCCTTTGTGATCGAGGTCGAGGTCAATGTAAGGGCTGAGGCGCGGGTTGCAGGCAGAGGGGATGTCCTTGTCCCACTCCAGGTCAAGGTCACTCACTCGTCCAATCAGCTGCGGCCCCAACTGTGAGGTCAAATAGAAAAAAAGGGGAGGGGGTTAGTTGAGTAAATAAATAAATAAATAAATAAAGGAGTGATTGTTTGTTTGGTTGATTGGTTGTTGTTGTTGTTGTTGTTGTTGCTGTTGTTGGTTGTGTTTGTTGATCCTTACGTTAATCAATTATTTTCTAATGTTTTGTTTTCTTATTTGTTTTCTTGTACTCCTACTTGATTATTTTTTTCACTTTCACTTGACTGTGTTTTATCTATTCATTTTCCCTTCGGAGGTGTGCTGAGCTGCGTGTCACACGATGCATAAATCAGGGGCGAAAATGAACACCTGTGCATAAAGAAAGATGGAGATAAATAAGTAAATAGATAAATAGATAGATAGATAGATAGATAGATAGATAGATAGAGAGAGAGAGAGAGAGAGAGAGAGAGAGAGAGAGAGAGAGAGAGAGAGAGAGAGAGAGAGAGAGAGAGAGAGAGAGAGAGGACTTAACACACACAGACAGAGAGAGAGAGAGACAGACACCTGTATTCATTTCAAAATTACAGTATTAAAACCCCAAATAAATAAATAAATAAGCAAATAAAAAAAAGAACAAAAAAATAAAAAGAAGGAAAAAACAATATTAACTGTTAACTATTACATGGAAAAAGATAAAGATAAAATAAAATAAGTATTGTACTCAACGGTGTGTGTGTGTGTGTGTGTGTGTGTGTGTGTGTGGTGTAGAGGGGAAGGTCGGAGGTTAAAGGGGAAGAGCGCGGGGCAATTAGCAAGTTGAGGACAAGGGTATCCAGGAGAACAGTTAACAGGAGCAGATAGGAAATTATGTTACACTGCTGCACCCAGAGAGAGAGAGAGAGAGAGAGAGAGAGAGAGAGAGAGAGAGAGAGAGAGAGAGAGAGAGAGAGAGAGACAGAGAGAGAGAGAGAGACAGAGAGAGAGACAGAGAGAGAGAGACGGGAGGGGGGACAAACAGAAACACAGAAACAGATTCCACTTCATTAAACCTAACAACGAAACACACATACACACACACACACACACACACACACACACACACTTTCTCTCTCTCTCTCTCTCTCTCTCTCTCTCTCTCTCTCTCTCTCTCTCTCTCTCTCTCTCTCTCTCACACTCCGTACATTGACACAGGGGTACCAAAGTGATATACCAGCAAAATAATAATCACAGTACAAAATTAATAACACACACACATACAAAATACATAAAAAAAACACGATACAAAAAAAAAATACGAAAAAATAATGCGCACACAACATCATCCCCTGTCCAAACAAAGAAAAAAACAAAACAAAACAAAACAAAAAAAATCTAATAAAGGGGATAATTAACACACACACACACACACACACACACACACACACACACACACACACACACACTCACCGTCATGAAGGCAGCCGGATCTGGTTCCTTTATTGCTTCGATACAGAACTGAATGAGTCCCGTGGTTTTGTGAAGCCTTCTGGTGCATGTAGCGGCCTCCTCTCTGGGGGGTGGGGAGAAGAGGGGGCGGTTTAGTTGTGGGTGTGAGGAGGAGGAGGAGGAGGAGGAGGAGGAGGAGGAGGAGGAGGAGGAATAAAATTAACTGAGTAAGAGCTGAGAGGGGAGTGAGTAGATGCAAAAAAAAAGGAGGCTTGGAGGAGGAGAAGAAGGAGGAGGAGAAAGAGGAGGAGGAGGAGGAGGAGGAGGAGCAAGGGGAGCAGGAGGAGGATTAATTGTGGAAGAGTTGGCAGGAGAAGAGAAGAGGGGAAGGTTGGTTAGTTAGTCAAGTTATGAAGTGAGAGCATGGAAGAGGAGGAGGAGGAGGAGGAGGAGGAGGAGGAGGAGGAGGAGGAGGAGGAGGAGGAGGAGGAATACACGATAATACAGAATAACAGACAACAAGAGACCCGGTGCTGTATTTCGAGGGAGTCTCCTGAATTATGCATGTGGTACTACTGGTAAACTACGAGGAGGAGGAGGAGGAGGAGGAGGAGGAGGAGGAGGAGGAGGAGGAGGAGGAGGAAGAGGAGGATTTAAGTTGGATCGAGGGGAAGGATTATTACAGTACTGGGTGGAGGATGAGGTGGATCAGACAGGTGGAGCGTGGAGGAGATGGAGGAGAATGGAGATTAACGCTTGTGTAGGAGGAGGAAGCGGAGGAGGAAGAGGAGGAGGAGGAGGAGGAGGAGGAGGAGGAGGAGGAGGAGGAGGAGGAGGATAAGAGTGTGAAGAAGAAAAAAGTGATAAATATTTGTTAGCTATGCGAGGTGGAAAATGAGGAGGATTAATGAAGAGGGAGGAGGAGGAAGAGGAGGAGGAGGAGGAGGAGGAGGAGGAGGAGGAGGAGGAGGAGGAGGAGGAGGAGGAGGAGGAGGAGGAGGGATAATAATAATGAAGATGAAACAGGTACACCTTTTGATAAATTAATAAAGAATCTGAGAGATAAGAACCAACACACGACGAAAGGAAGAGGAGGAGGAGGAGGAGGAGGAGGAGGAGGAGGAGGAGGAGGAGGAGGAGGAGGAGGAGGAGGAGGAAGAAGAAGAGGAGGAGGAGGAGACAGAGAAAGAGAGAAGCGGCAGTAAGATGAATGGGTAAGGAAGGGGATTATGACGAGCAGGAGGAGGAGGAGGAGGAGGAGGAGGAGGAGGAGGAGGAGGAGGAGTAAAGCAAGGTGTTAATGGCAGTGAATCAGAAGCAGCAGGTGGCGCCTTCACGAAAATTACATGTAAGTTATAACACCTGTAGAGAGAGAGAGAGAGAGAGAGAGAGAGAGAGAGAGAGAGAGAGAGAGAGAGAGAGAGAGAGAGAGAGAGAATCATATTACAAACAATATAAATGCAACACAAAGAAAACACACACACTCGAAACTTCATTGCCAATAAAAAAAAATAAAATGTAAATATGTAAACAAATAAACTTGTTACTCCTAATTCTAATGCACATAGATGGTGCCATAATGGAAATAGACTTGCTTTTGTTCAGGGTTCGATAGATAGATAGATAGATAAATAGATAGATAAATAGACAGATAGATAGATAGATAGATAGATAGATAAATAGATAGATACAACATAGAAAGGAAAAAAGAAAGAAAGATAGATAGAATGAAAGATAGATACATAGATAGATAGAGAGACAGACAGATCGATTGATAGATAGACAGATAAACAAACAAGTAGACAAACAAGTTAATAAAGAGATAGCATAGATAGATAGACAGGAAGGTAGGCACGTGGACAAATAGATAGACAGATAAACAAACAGATAGGTAGACATAAATAGATAAATACACAGAGAGACAGATAAACAGATAGACAGATAGATAGTTCTGCTTCATTATACACCAATTACAGAGCATCAGCAAGGTTCTTCATACGAGCCTTGTTATGGAGCATTGTTGGTATAATCTCTCTCTCTCTCTCTCTCTCTCTCTCTCTCTCTCTCTCTCTCTCTCTCTCTCTCTCTCTCTCTCTCTCTCTCTCTCGTGACTGATTAGCCGCCGCTACGCTCATTCACGTCATTATCTAATCCGCCTGACGGGAAAAAATTATTAATGTTGCTGGTGATGACAACGATGATGGTGATGATGATGGTGATGATGAGGGTGATAGTGATGATTGATCGGTCCCCGTGGTGATATTATTTTTTACAACTACTTTCACCACTATTAATGCTGTTGCTATTACTACTATTACTACTACTACTACTGTTGTTATTGTTACTTCTACTGCTGCTGCTACTCCTACTGCTACTACTGCTGCTACTATTACTGTTACTACTATTATTATTGCTGTATTGCTACTACTACTACTACTACTACTACTACTACTACTACTACTACTACTACTACTACAACCACAATTGTTATTCCTCCTTAAACCACAACAAAGATAAATGCCAATAGTAACAACAACAGCAATAACAACGACTCAATTTAATCCCCATAAAATGAGAGAGAGAGAGAGAGAGAGAGAGAGAGAGAGAGAGAGAGAGAGAGAGAGAGAGAGAGAGAGAGAGAGCAAAACAAAAACGCAACTTTGATCCACCTACACTCATTACTACCAGATGGGCACAAACTCTTGAAAACTAACCGGATTCAACTGTTACCAATTCGCTCCATCCCTTTCACTCTTTTTCCCTCTCCCGCAGCAGAGAGAGAGAGAGAGAGAGAGAGAGAGAGAGAGAGAGAGAGGAACACGTTTGTGGACTCTCTGGCTGACATTAATTGACGAACACTCACGCCCCACACAACACATTAACGCAAGCCAGTTCACGCAAACACACCCTACTCACACACTAAGCCGCTAAGCCGGTAAGCCACACGCCCTCGCCCACCACACACCACACACCACGCACCATACACCACTAAGATACAATTTTAAAGGTTCAATTGTATTATGTCACTGTTATACATCACATATCATAGTATTTCATCTTCACCACACATCATACACCACCACACACCACCGTGACTAATGTAAGGACTCCACCACACACACACAAACACACACCCACCAAAATGCACCATCTCATATCACACACCACCACAGTATTTCATCACCTCACGTCACATAACACCGCACCACACGCCACTGCTGCACTATGGGAGTTGAAGAAGTAGTATACACCATCACACACCACACTGCACTGTCACACATCACTATTTGCCAGATCCGCGGAACTAAATTAGCCTTCATTTTGCAACTTTTTTTTTCTCTCTTTGCCTACTTTTTTTTCGGGGAATGAACAGTAAATTGGCTGTTTTCATCTTTTTTTGTACCCTTGACCGTCCTCTTCGACCCATCATAAAAAAAAATTAATACACAAATGAAACGAATTACCACACACACACACACACACACACACACACACACACACACACACACACACACACAGCATCTGTTTAAACACCCCCACTAACTGAGTTCCGCAGGTGTGTCATCTCCCGCTTCTCCTACACAAACAGCCCCATAAGGACCAACATGTCTGCTGCTTGTTATTCCTTCGTGTCTCCTCCTCCTCCTCTTCCTCTTCCCCTCCTCCTCCTCCTTCTACACTCTCCTATCTCTACATTATGTCAGGTAGTATAGTCATCACAAATACCCACACCGTAAGAGCGAAAATGCAGGCTGGTGTTTGGTTTTCCTTTGTGTTCCTTCAATATTCAGTTCAGTTCAATTCACATGGTTCATTAGCCATATGTACACAAAAGTAATTTCATTCATATGCTTAACGTAATAATAACACGGGTGGGCGCGTTAAATAAAGCACTCCTGACATGCGCCTCGTGTGGTTTATTAAATAGAAATAATGCCTGGTCATGAAAGACCCATTGTATTTACATGATATAATATATAATGCACTGTTCTATCTTCCTCCTCCTCCTCCTCCTCCTCCAGGCAACTGATAGGATCATGCTAAAATGTTTACTTGGCAATCCACTTCTCGATGCTACACATGTTAAAGCTGACAGTCTGACCTGCTTGTTTTCCCCCCAGTGTGATCTTAGAGCCTTCTGCCTTCAAAAGCTTGCCATTAGGGGTAAGGGGATCTGGCCTGGCACACGGCAAGGCTGACCACCACCACCACCACCACTACCACCACCACCACCACCACAACCATCAACCACCATGACTACTGCTACCACCATCACCCCACCCACCACCGCCACTGTCACTGCCTCCAAGCCATAAACACACGCACGCACTGACACTATCATCAAAGGAAGACGGAGTGAAAATAAATCATGCCCAACTTTGAAGCAGGCAGCGCAATGTAACAGTTGGGGTCTTGAGAGAAGCAAGGATAAATAAATTGAAATATATACGTGAGTGAAGAGAGAGAAAGAGAGAGAGAGGGAGAATAAAAAAATGGGGATGTAATGAGAAGTAAAGAATATTAAAAGATCAATAATGAAATGAAGTTGAATAAATGATGAATAAGAAAGAAAGATAAATAAGAAGATGAATGAGTAGAATTAAAAGCTAGAACAGAGAAACAAACTTAAATGATGTAGAAGACAAAACGCAAACTACAAAATATACTTCTAAAAAAAAGGAAA